>NW_004797983.1:139644-142049 GCF_000002075.1 Aplysia californica
TGCCTGCCTGCCTGCCTGCCTGCCTGCCTGTCTGTCTGTCTGTCTGTCTTTTTCTCAGCATGAAATGACCGTTCGTGTGTCGATGTGCCTTACTCAAGCAAACAAACAAATGTCTGTCTCACTTTTTATCTGCCCAAAATCACCGCTATTGTGTGGATGTGCTTCTCTTTACGCAAACTAAATCAAACTAAATCAAACAAAATCAAACTAAATCCAACACAAAAGGTGCTAGTTACGCCACTATCGACCAGACATGCCCCAGTGACGCGTCCTCTCCCCCGCTCGACTCATCTCATCACCGGAGACTGTTGGAATCGATCCGACCGAGACAACATTCCTCAAACCTGTCCTTTGCTTTTCCTCTGTTTTGGTTAATCTCTTTCTCTAATCAATTATTCACGGTCGCTGTGCAGAAAATAATGCTTAATTGTTTTGTTTTTTGTTTTTTTGTTTTTCTAGCTTCATGGTTTTGGGCCCCATCTTTCCTTCTATCCAAGCATCTATCGCCGTTATCTCTTCTCCTTTTTTCTGTTTGTGTCACTCTCCTCGGCACTTTCCATATTGCCTTCTATTTGTGTTGCTATTGTCGAAATTTGACTACAACTAAACTTCGATCGTCTGCTATTGTTTTCCCCAGCCTGTGGGTGGTTGGTGGGTGCTCTGGTGTGGTTTGCTTCTTTTTTCCTATGAAACATCTATCGTCCTGACCTCTACTCCTTCTTTTTTGTGTTTGTTACTCTCTTGTAACACATCTGTTCTTCGGCACTTATATGGCCTTATTGTGTTGCAAGTGCCGTAAAACTCTTACTAAAACAAAACTTTCCCTATCCCGGGCTAGCTTCATTTAATTATGACCCCACGCCTGCCCACTGTTCTGCCCCTCATTCTCTGTGACTAGTCTCCAGGTGTCACCGAACCTTACTGCTGTGGTTTGCTTCTTCTTTCCTATCAAACGTCTATCATCGTCCTTATCTCTCCTCATTCTGTGGGTGGTTGGTGGGTGCTCTGGTGTGGTTTGCTTCTTCTTTCCTGTCAAACGCCGATCGTCCTTATCTCTCCTCATTCTGTGGGTGGTGGGTGGGTGCTCTGGTGTGGTTAGCTCCTTCTTTCCCATCAAACGTCTATCATCGTCCTTATCTCTCCTCCTTCTTTCCTTTGTTTGTTCCTCTCTACTAGCACGCCTGTAATCTTAGGCACGTATGTGACCTGCTTTACAAGCCAGACAGCCAGAGAACGTATAGGTCACAAGTGTCGTGAAACTCACTACAACTACAACTTTTTCCTTTGCTAGGTTATAGTGTTGACCTTTCTACATGTAGTACCAGCGAGGACTATGAAGGAGTCTATCAACTCTCTCTCTCTCTCTCTCTCTCTCTCTCTCTCTCTCTCTCTCTCTCTCTCTCTCTCTCTCTCTCTTTCTTTCTCTTTCTCTCTCGCTCCCTCCCTCCCTCCCTCTCCCTCTTCCTCTCCCCCTCCCACCATCTCAGACCGGATGTGTTCTCGGTTCTCGTAACCTCTCTGACCCCTGATCTCTGACCCCTGATCTCTGACCCCTGATCTCTTACCCCTGGTCTCTGACCCCTGATCTCTGGCCCCTGATCTCTGACCCCTGATCTCTGGCCCCTGGTCTCTTTCCCCTGGCCGAGACACAGTGTAGAATTCTGTGGGCCGAGATAAAGATGGCTCTCTGCTCTCTGTCTCTGCTCTCTGCTCTCTGCTCTCTGCTCCATTGTTATCTGGAAGTGGCGGAAGACGTCATCAGTCGCCGTCCTTCGTGTCACTTACAGAATCTAGGGGTTTGGGAGAGGGGCGGGGGGGGTGGAGAGAAAAACCAGAAGGGGGGAGGGGTTGTAGTGTGGACCCTAAGTAGCTTAAAGCACGCTGAACATGTAGCTTTCTTCAGATTGGACATACTCCCAGGAACCCAGGCAGTTGCTTCACAAAGGAAGTCTCAGTGTTGTTATAGATTGGTAACTCCACACGGTAAGTGAGAGACCAAGGTGAAGGCCACAAGGAACTTGGAGAGCAGTCACAGAGAGGAATGTAGGCGGGAAGTGGGACGGTATGGAGAAATAGCAATCAAGACAAGAGGTTAGCCCAAGGTAGGGATAGGTGGAAATCTTATTCTCTCTTTCTTTCACTATCTTTCACTTTCTCGCTCTGTGTATATTATTCTAGTGTATTCTAGCTCTCTTTCTGATTGCTGCTATCTCTCTTTCTTATTGCTATCTCTCTCTGTCTGTCTCTCTCTCTCTGTCTCTCTCTCTGTCTCTCTCTGTCTCTCTCTCTCTGTCTCTCTCTCTCTCTCACTCTCTCTCTCTCCCCTCCCTCCTTCCCTCCTTCTCCACTCTCTCTTTACTCTCTGTTCCCCTTTTTTCTCCACCATCTCTGTCTCAATCGTCCTA
>NW_004797983.1:144796-148272 GCF_000002075.1 Aplysia californica
TGTGTTTGTGTGTCTATGTGTGTGTTTGTGTGTGTGTCTGTGTGTGTGTTTGTGTGTCTATGTGTGTGTGTCTGTGTGTGTGTGTGTGTCTATGTATGTGTGTTTGTGTGTCTATGTATGTGTGTGTGTCTGTGTGTGTGTGTTTGTGTGTCTATGTGTGTGTGTCTGTGTGTCTATGTATGTGTGCCTGTTTCTTTTTAAACACAAAATAGACCTACATGTGCCTGTTTGATTTTGTCCCCGAATGTTTGTTTGTTTGTTTGTCTGTCTTGTTTGTTCTTTGCCCACCAGGCGCGTGTGTAGGTGAGTGTATCTGCCCGTCATGTCCCCCTGCACGCGCGTTGTGTGGTGTCATTTCACAAAAAGTGGTCGCTTTTAAAGACAGACGGGCGAGCTGACCCACATTTCGAAGGTTTCAAGAATCTTGACCTACACCAAAAGTGGGCATTGCCCTGCTAAAGGAGAAGTTTGGTTTCATTGATGTGTATATTTGTTTGGTTATAGAGAAAGAGAAAACTTTCCTTGTCTTTTACAGAAACTGAACAAGAGGCAAAAACTTTACCTTCGATGTTCTCCAAACAGCATTTTTTGGGATAGCCCCCTTGTGCTTAAAAGAGACCAAATATGAATTGTCCTATTGTTCTCTCTGATGGTCTTTTATCTTGTCTGAGCTTATCTCCCGACTCCCACCCGAGAGTTTACGGTAATACTATGTCACTGTAAACCCTCTCTGCTCCCACTATAAACAATACCAAACTGAGCCACAGAACAAAAACAGGACAGTCAGAGAAAGTCGACACAAGGGTCATCTCCCCCCCCCTCTCCCTCTCTCTCTCTCTCTCTCTCTCTCTCTCTCTCTCTCTCTCTCTCTCTCTCTCTTCCCCTAATTCTTTTCTTTTTTTCTGACTTGAGAGAATACATTCCAGTATAAAGTGGACAAGGTGAATGATATGATCTTTGCCGTCCTGTTTCTTGACTTGAGAAGCAATAATGAAGAAGATAAAGATTCTTTTTTTTTGTCATATAAGTGGTTGGATGTTCTACTTCTTCACTCAGTGGGTGGTTGGCGAGTACTCTGGTGTGGTTTGCTCCTTTTCTATCAAACATCTATCGTCCTGATATCTCTGCCTTCTTTTTTGTGTTTGTTACTCTCATGTAACACCTCTAATCTTCGGCACTTCTACGACCTGATTGTGTTGCAAGTGTTGCGTTTGTACATTTGCTTCTCCCGAAACCAGACAGTTTGAAGCACATACAATCGCCGGCTTCCTTGCCGCTGAGATGGAGCGAGGAATGAGGATGTATGCCAAGCGCCGTAAAACTCTGACTAAAATAAACTAAAAACTTTAGACAACCGGAATGTCACTTCCACCCCCCCCCCCACCTTGTATGTAACTGTGACAAAACGACACATTCTCTGCCGCGTGACACAAAACAATAACAACAAAACAACAACAACAACAAAACAACAACAAAACAAAACGAGTAGAGAGATAAACGACTTCCTTCTTGGGAGTTACGTGAGTGGGTTGCAGATTACAGGGTGTCACTTATCCGTCCTACTTTCTTTTTCTTCCCTGTTTTTCTTTCTGTCCTCTGTCTATCTTACTTGCCCTTGTGGGGGGTTGGCGGGTGCTCTGGTTTTCTCCTTCTTTCCTACTATCATTGTTCTCCTTCTTCTTTTGTTTGAATCTTATACTCCCCAGTAATGCCCGTGTCTTATATAACAATTCCTGTCTGAAGTACTGTAATCCCTCCACCCCTCCCTTTTTTTTCTCCAAATAAAATAATTAGGAAAAAAAAAAAAAGAAAACGCAAAGGACACCTGACAAGTTTGGAACAGTGTCACAAGACACACGCGAGTGGAGACACACGCGAGTGGAGACACACGCGAGTGGAGACACACGCGAGTGGAGTAGTTGTGAACTTATATATGGTCGTTGTCATGTTGCACCGACTGAGTGGGTGCTTGGCGGGTGTTCTAATGTGGTTTGCTCTGTCGTCCTTCTCCGAGAAACTGCGGGTGGTTGGAGGGCGTCAATGGTAGATCCTGTTTCGTCTTTTCTTCCCCTCCGTTGCCCATGTCTGTCCCCTGTTTCCTGACCATAAACGGCCGTTATTGTGTCTATGTGCTTTCGATTCACTCCAAATCTTCTGTCTGAAGTCCTGGGACCTCGGGATAAATTAATCGTCCGTGGCCGAGAGGATTGAACTAAACATGTTGCGTGCAGGTGGACAGACAGTTGGCTACCACAGAACTACACCGGTCTATCTGCTCAGTGTCAGTACCCAGTTTGGAAGATATTGGACGTGAAACATTTAGCGTTTCCCACAACTTTTCAAGCTTTCTGTAACACATGCAGTTCTTTGAATACTTTGACGACTCCCAATAACCTTACGATTTTGACGGAGTATATAGAACGTTTTTGTGTCTTACCTCATGGTTTTACAGTCAGTGAAAATGGTAAAAAATGTCAGAGTAGTTTTGTAGTTCTAAAGTTGCTTGGTGGTGAGGACATTTTAAGCTGGCCATGGGCAAAGATGGTACATAACAGAATCTTTGCTATGGGTGAGGGAGTTTGTATCTATCAGCCAGAGAGGGTGTGTCGGTCATGTGTCTCCGGGTATTTCCACAACTGTGCGCGCCTCCATCAACTCTGTCTGTGTCTGTCCGCCGTACACTGTTTGTGGCTTACTGTGGTTCATAGAACACAAGAGGTTAAGAATAATCTCTTTGAGTGTGAGTGGTTGGCGGGTGCTCTGGTGTGGTTTGCTTCTTCTTTCCTATGAAACATCTATCATCCTTATCTCCCTTTCTTCTTTTTTATGTTTGTTACTCTCTTGTAACACCTCTAATCTTCTGCGGTCATATGACCTTATGCAGTTGCGAGTGCCGTAAAACCTTTACTAAAACTAAACTAAGTCTCTTTGAGTACTATTTATAACCTTTTTGCAGATAATGGACAACTAAAAAAATAAAACCAAACCTCCCCTCTACCCCCCACCCCCCAAAAAAGCAAAAAAACCAACAACCCCAAACTAGTGAACGAAGGGGAAATGACAACTTGCAGAAATGTTCCTCGAGTCACACCCACAGTGACGACATGGTCTAAGAGTAAGACGCACATCTCTATACATGATCTATTGTCGAGGAGAAGAGTGGTCGTCTTTCCTGTGAAACATCTACGGTGTGGGTGGTTGGTGGGTGCTCTGGTGTAGTTTACTCCTTCTTTCCTGTCAAACATTTATCATCATCACCTCTCCTCCTAGATCTACTTTTCTTTGTATGTTATTTTCTGGAAACTCCTATAGAAGCAATAATCTACAGCACACTTATACTGTGACCTGTTTTGCAAGTGTAGTAAAACTTTTTAGAAAACTGAACTGAAAGTGGAGATCCTGGATGAACATAGTAGGCAAAGCGCGTTCTGAATATAGGCGTCAAGTTCATCGAATTTTTTGCCCATACCATCCCC
>NW_004797983.1:151397-153058 GCF_000002075.1 Aplysia californica
GGGAGTTGAATGACAGCGGTCAATTAGCCGTCGTGTGGTGGACAGATCAAGGACGGGTCAGTCTCTGCCACCTGTCGTCTTCGCTTTCTGTTTGGTTTTTGGTGTTTTGTTTTCTTTGGTTTTGTTTTTGCTTTGCTTTTTGGTTTTTTTATTTAGCTTTGTTGTTGCTGGTCTTTCTCGGGTGAGACTTTGCCGGCGTCCGTGGTGGCAGAGACCGGCAGACCGTACAGTATTGTCTATACTCTTTGTGTGGTGTAGCGGTTAGGTGCTTGGCTGTTGCAGGACACAGGAGACACGGGTTTGAGCCCCGGGTGAGGGGACAATTGTTCTATCGACTGTCTCATGAGCTCAGTCTTTGTGCTGGGTGGGTGAGGAGACAATTGTTCTGTCTGTCTTTGTGCTGGGTGGGCACTGAGGGTCGGAAGCCCGCCTCCTAAATGAGGAAGCCCACGCGGCCGCTCACAAATCTGAACATTCCAGAAGCGACAAGTGCAGTTTCTGGGACACTTATCTCGACCTTGACCCTATGAGCAGTAACAATAGTAGGAACAAAGCAACGTGGTGGGTGCTCTGTTGTGGTTTGCTTCTTCTTTCGTATCAAACATCTGAATTGTCTTTATCTCCCCTCCTTCGTTTGTATGTTTGTCACTCTCTTGTGAACTGCTATTTCCTTGATAGTCGAAGCAGACTTTGTGCTGTTGAAGCTAGAGAGGTGAGCAGAGTAAGCCTGATTCCCCGTTTGGACTTCTCTGTTGACACCCACCCCTTGGCACTCATATGACCTTATTGTGTTACGAGTGTTGTGAAACGTTACTAAAACTAAAAACCTCTCTCCTCCCCCCCCCCCTCAGTCGGTGCAGGCCCTGCTAGAGTGTGGCTGTGACGTCGATCTGTCTGACAACGCTGGACTGACGGCCGCAGAGCTCGCAGACGACTGTCACCAGACTCAGGCCGCCGCCCTCATCCGTGGTCAGCTGTCCCCTCCTCCCTCCCCGCCCCCTCCGCCCCCGGAGCCAGACACTCTGAGGGCTGACTGTCTGCCGGTATGTACACTTGTGTGAGGCATCGTGGGGAAATCAGGCGCTTGTCAAAATAACGAAATCTGAGATACACTTTCCCACCAGTAAGGACATTTTTATTGAATTTCTATTTATTGGCTGAACCTCTTCACTGTCCATATAGAAAGACACATTTCCAATTGAATTTTACTGAAAAACATGGATTAAAGGCCCGAAATAATATATTATGTCATTTTTTCAGTTTTCAAAGACTCTTTAGCTATTGGAGTAGCAAACTGGCGGCCATTTTCTCATTTTGTTCATCACTGAAACTAGGTGACCTCACATTTCCTTCAATCTCAAATTGTTGGCCCTTGTCCGAAAAGGCTAGGTGTAGATCTTTCCTACCAGAAGATCAGGGGTGTGGCTGAAAGACAGCAGTAAGAAGGAGCCAAGGAGTAGCAGTAGAAGGACAGCAGTAAGAAGGAGCCAAGGAGTAGCAGTAGAAAGACAGCAGTAAGAAGGAGCCAAGGAGTAGCTGTAGAAAGACAGCAGTAAGAAGGAGCCAAGGAGTAGCAGTAGAAAGACAGCAGTAAGAAGGAGCCAAGGAGTAGCTGTAGAAAGACAGCAGTAAGAAGGAGCCAAGGAGTAGCTGTAGAAAGA
>NW_004797983.1:153438-154894 GCF_000002075.1 Aplysia californica
CCTTCCCCCCTGAGGAGGACACAGAGGTAGATCAAATCTTCACACGCGCCCACAACACCGCCTCCACCACCAACGCCCTCAACAGCAACAACAACAGCAGCAACAATAACAGCACCATCAGTAACGGCATCGTTCGCGGCAGCAGTCACAACTACAACGGCTACATCCACCAACACCACAGCAGCAACATCTACAACAACAACAACGACCAAAAGAACTCAGTCCCCTACAACAACAACAACAACAACAACAACAGCAACAGCAACAGCAACAGCAACAACCGTAACAGCGGATACACCCACACCGGACACCAGTACTACTCCAACACCACCACCACCACCAACAACAACAGCACCAACAACTACAACAGCACCAACAGCTTCTTCAAATCAGCCCCTCTCCACTCCCCCTCTCCCCCACTCCCTCCCCCTCCCCTCGCTATATCCCCGGACGCCTCCAGTCCCTCCACGGTAGGCTCACCCATCTCCCCGCCCACCCCGCTCCACGAAGCACCAGGGTTCGGATCCCCGTACCACGAGGAGGCCCAGGAGACAGTGTCCCGGCTACACTCCGAGGTAGAGGGCTGGGCCCACGCGCCACGCTACAGCCAGGATTTGGGAACCGAACCTTTGATCCGACGCACTGTGTCCAGAATATCGGGTGAGTCAGTCACAAATGTTTTTTGTCATGTGTTGTTTTTCTGGTTGGAGTGGAATTTTCTTTCCTAATAATGATAATGCTAGTGATAAGAATGATAAAAATGATGAAAGTACAGTCTAACTAGCTCAAAAGACCACTGGTATAAATCATTTAGATCTATGACACTCGCAATGATGGTAGATCATGATTTATCCTACTTGTGAAATTTCCAAGTTTCAACGAGTGATTACAACTGGCAATAATTTCACAATTAAGATAAATCACGTCTAACACTATAACGAGCGTAATAAATGTTTTATACCATACTGATATCAGCTGGCGAAATACATCCGGACCACCAAAGTTCAAATGGCCCGTCAGTTGGACAAGAGGATCCATTCTAGAGTGTCACATGAAAACACAATGTTCACGCGAGTCCGAGTCGAAGTAAGGATTGGACAAAAATCTGGATTTTTTTCCTTTACTTTCAGCCACGCTAACCTACAAGTTGTGCCGTCCGTATGTCTCCCTCCGCGAAACAAACCACAAACAAAACGATAATAACGTGGATGTAAGGGCACCCGAGCACACACTAGAGCTCTCAGAAATATTATCGGCCTCCCTGGAAGCATACAATGCAAGCAGCCAATTAGTTAAGCGATCAAAGATTAACAAACTGATTTAGATCTTTCGCTACAGCCTTGTAGGCCTACCAATTCCCATCTGGGTGAAGTGAGGAACATTCGTATAAAGTCCCTTTCATAATATCGCATTGGGCGTGTGTGTGTGTGTGTGTGTGTGTGTGTGTGTGTGTGTA
>NW_004797983.1:157983-160037 GCF_000002075.1 Aplysia californica
CCCCCTTCTTATTTTCCACTTTTTGTCTCCCCTTCCCACCAATCTCATCCCTCTCTCTCTCTCTCTCTCTCTCTCTCTCTCTCTCTCTCTCTCCCTCCTTTCTGCACCCCCTCCTCTCTCTCTCACATTGTCCTCCTCCCTCTCTCCCTGTTTTATTTGTGTGTCTGTGTTGTTATCTTGAAGGATGTCAGCCCCGTTCATGTTACAACAACAGCTCAAAGGTGATGGGCAGGATGTCGGAGTCTCCTCAGATAGTCCAGGTGGGGGGGGGTCGTATCGGAGTCTCCTCAGATAGTCTAGGTGATGGGCTAGGCTGTCGGACTGTCGGAGTCTCCTCAGATAGCCCAGGTGATGGGGGTCGTATCGGAGTCTCCTCAGATAGCCCAGGTGGTGGGCTACTAGGCTGCTGTCGGACGACTATCGGAGTCTCCTCAGATAGCCCAGGTGGTGGGGGTCGTATAGGGTCTCTGGATATCTGCACAACTTCCTGGTTTATTTATAGCACAGTGTCAGGACTTAGGCCAGTGTATGACTTGCGTTGTTGTTTCTATCGCCGGGAGATTAATCAAGTAGCCTAGGCAATCGTTGGACTAATCGTGTCAGTATGATTAGTATTGATTAGTCCACCCGTAGTGGATGGTTGACGGGTGATTCCCTGTAAGGACATCTCTGCTGACATCCACCCCTTGGCGCTCCTCTGACCTGATGCAGTTGCGAGCTCCGTAATGCAAACAAACAAAAGAATTCACATCTCTTTAATCCTCAGCACCTACATGACTCCTTTGATGTGCAAGTGCCGTAAAACTCGCTCTTTAAACTAAAGAACAAATCATGTCCCATTTATTGATAGCAATGCAGATTCTGCCAAATCGGGTGGAGGGAGTCGGGTAGGCGTGCATGACACATACCCACATACCGTGTCGGCAGTTGACGGAATGTGATGATAACGAGAGACGAGAGATAGGTTTCCTTGTACAATGTAGCACACAAAGCTGGCTTCATCATACTGCGGGTACACTGTTGTCATGTATCTTCATCATACTTCATGACAATGTACACTGTTGTCATGTATCTTCATCATACTTCATGACAATGTACACTGTGGTCATGTACGCCCATGTGCCGTGGTCGGCCTCTCTTCATCTTATCTATCTCCGCTCTTCCCGGGGAATGGGTCGTCTTACTGTGTGTGTGCGCGCGCGCGCGTGTGTGTGTGTATGTGTGTGTGTGTGTGTGTGTGTGTGTGTGTGTGTGTGTGTGCATGTATGTCTAGTCTGTGTGTGCGCGCTCGATCGCGCTCATGAACGCGCATGTTTGTAATGATCAATTCATTATATGTGTATCTGTATCTGTGAATCTATGTGTGTATCTGCGAGCCCTGATTAGATGTGAGGCTGGTCCAGTGTACAGACGACCCTGCCACATGATAAATAAATGATGTTAGCCAATATCTAGATTCTACACCAGAGAGCCACAGGTTCAATAAATGATGTTATATATATATACACCAGAGAGCCACAGGATAAATAAATGACGTTACATCTGTACCAGTTAGCGACAGGGTAACTTGCGCCGACAGTGAGTTTATTTACACTCGTTCAAACAAAATATTCCATGTAATAATATTTGCTGTTTCTTTTGTGTGTATAAGGTTGTAAGGTTATTTCTTTGACTTTTATTTCTTCAGTCTGGCTGTTGTGAAAGAGGTTTCCAGAAAAGGATGAATAACGTGTCATTTCAGCCTTTATGTTCTGATTACTTGATTTTTGTGTGTGTATAAAGTTATTTCTTTGACCTCTATTTTTTCATATAAGCTTTTATTATTTTTTGCCATCATGAAAGAAGTTTCCAGAAAGGTTGAATATAGATCTAGTGTCATCTCAAGCTTTATGCTGTTTGTTAATTTTATTCTTGTTGCATCTTTCAGTGGATTCGTCAGCGTCCAATTTTGGAGTGTTTGAGGTGCAAGAAGGAGCGGTCCTTCATACAGGTAGGTGTATGTTTGTGTGTGTGTGTGTGTGTGTGTGTGTGTGTGTGTGTGTGTGTGTGTGTGT
>NW_004797983.1:160494-162193 GCF_000002075.1 Aplysia californica
CCCCAGCCCCCAGACCACCACCGTCAGGCCGCTGTTGTCCAGCTCGGGCAAGTTGTCCACGCTACCGTCGTCGGAGGACAGAGCTGACTCCCCTCCCTTGCCGCCGCCCCCTCCTCCCATCGCCTCCCCGGACCTCGAATCGCTGGCCAGTGAGGTGTCGGGTTCCACGACTGTTTCCCCGCCCGCGACCGACGTCCAGTTTCCGTCAGACGTCACAACTAGAGGTCAGTTGGTTGGATTAGATCAGATCAGATGAGAAAAGACCAGATAAGACTAATCTCTATTGTTTAGGCACTGGCACATTGGCTTGGTGATTCAATACACACACACACACACACACACACACACACACACACACACACACACACACACATTCACACTCATATGTGAAGCAGCATGGTGACCTGAGGCGCCAAGACATACAATGAAATCCAAGAAAACAGCATTTGGGGGGGCTTTGGGCGATATTTTTGTAAATTTTTTTTCTATGTCCATTTGAGAACACATTTCTGTGTGGATTTTACTGAAAAATGTTGATTAAAGGCACAAAAATGTAATTTTTCCATTACCATGGACTCACAATCTAATAAAATAACCAAACTTTGGCCCCCATTTTCTCGCTAATTCTACCGGTACCTCTGAAATTAGGCGACCCCCATCTCCTTTGGTGGCAATTATCTCAACTTGAAATTCAAGACAAATGGTTTTCTTTTCATCAAACCCAAGACAACGGAACAAGCTTTATGATGATATCAATAACTCCACATGTCCAAAAATTGACGAGCGCCTGATTCCACCTTGTCGTGTCACAAATACTCTCTCTCACATCCAGTCTAGCACACCAATATCAGTCACAAAATACCCACTTTCCCCCTTAAACAGACTCGCCATGATATCCAGGTTGTAAATGAACAATTCAAAGTAATGATTATAATGTTAAACACTTTGCCATTATATTTTGGAGAAAATCCAAAGAAACTGTGTGGTAAACATTGCCAATTAATGAGACGAGATGAGACGAGACGAGATGAGACGAGATGAGATGAGATGAGGCGGCAAAGTGTTCAGCCAGATACATGATAGGATTCTGATATTGTTCCAATCATTTTTTGACAGTGAAGTCATCCAAGTTTTGTGGGTGATGGTAAAACTGACCTAGTGTACCTTTGTGATGTAGCAGAATCTTGGGTTTGTGGCTGCCTGTTGATGTTTTTGTTGAAAGGAACAAAAATATGTGTGCCAAAGAAATGGGATGAATATTTTGAGTGCAGGAGATGATGTATCATTGGTCGAAGTAAGTGAACGTAAATGAGCAATTTTTTTCATGCTTTCTTCGTCAATCTGTTCAATTTTCCTTTGTTTTGATGTAAATGTGGAATTTTTTACTTTCTTTTTGCATCAAGCTTTTCAATGTTCTTTTGTTTCGATGCCTTGACATTCTGGCTGTCATACAGAAATGAATCTTACTTTGATCAGGTGAAGGTCGCGCCAATGAGATCGTGAACCGATCGCCGGTGTACCAGAGAGGGAGAGACCCAGGGAGGTACCCCCAGCAGCACCTGAAGGAGCTCAAGAGTGACACGCAGAACGCCTTCTCCAAAGCCAGGGCTTTGTTTGGCCAGGGAGACAATCAGCCGCAGCACAGTCAGCCGCAGTACAGTCAGCCGCAGTACAGTCAGCCACAGCACAGTCAGCCACA
>NW_004797983.1:163113-164807 GCF_000002075.1 Aplysia californica
GGGGTTGCTTGTTTGTTAGGGGTGTTTTAAAATTTATATTTTTGAGGTTTAAAAAAAAACAAATTTTTTTTAAAGATGGGATATTAATTTTCTGAGTGTGTGTGTAACAAGCTTGCCAACTGTCCCACATTTCTCGGGACTGTCCCAGACTTCAGCAATCTGGAATTTCTCTGCGATCATTACTTCATCGCAGACAAAACCCAGTCCCACTTGATGTAGTTTTGTTAGTTAGTAAGTTATATATTGTGTCGTCAGATGTTTTAATGTTGGATTCCGCAGATTGGGTTTGGAACTTGTTGGCAAACCTGGTACAACTTGGCTTAACTCTGTAAACCCCATGGGATGCTGGGAGCGTCCGATACTAGTGACAACTGTTTCGTTTAGTTCTGGGTTTTTTTTGTGTTTTTTCGGAACAATTCCCAATCATTTTCTCTCTAATTTAACCTTTGAAACCAGGCAACCCCCACCTCCTTCAATTGCAAATGTCCCGACTAATATTCAAAATAGCTGCATCATTTTCAGCCAAAGATAGACAAATGAACAAGCTTTAAGCTGATACCAATAACTCCATATGCCCAAAAATTGATTAGCGCATGATTCCAGCGTGGCGTGATGCATACTATAGGTTGAGAGGAGAGAAAGAAGTTGAACTGGTTGAAAATACTCCAGATCTCAAAAGTGAGGCTAAGACACGCCTCATTGCCACGTGTCTGTGAAGGGAATGTCATGAGATGAAATGTTACACCTATTGCTTCCAGCTAGGCCTCAAACTATTGATTTTAATTTTCGAGACGGACAGGTTTTTTTAAAACTCATCACCTCACTGTGGGCTACATTCATTATTCATTCCTGGGTCGATTTGTGGCTCCTCTTCTTCTTCTTTTTCCTCTTCCTCTTCTTCTGCACGTTCCCCAGCTAGGTCTCAGGGTAGTCGACTGCTGGTTCTTCAACTTGCAGCGCAACGGAATTTTTCTGTAGGCCTACCTATAGGACCGTTTTTCCTACTGAGTAGCCCCCCTTACCTTAAGGTCAAAGCAGATAGTGAGGTGAAGTGAGTTGAAATACCCGAGCTCTCGAATGTGAGGGGAAAACTGACACTATAGCTTATGTCACTCAAGGACTGCTCTTACGTGATCTAAATTCTCACAGTGAATACTTGCAGGTCAAAGCAGACAGAGAAATTGAATCGGTAAAATACCCACTCTCTCAACAGTGAGACTAAAGTTGACACAAAAGAGTTTATCAAAGAGGGTGTTTTTAGTTTTAGTTAGAGTTTTACGGCATTTGCTAAACAATAAGGTCATAGTAATTGCCGAAGATCAGAGGTGTTACAAGAGAGTAAAGTACTCAGAAAAGGAGGAGAGATAAGGACGATAGATGTTTGATAGGAAAGAAGAAGCAAACCTCACCAGAGCACCCACCAACCACCCACAATGGGAGTGTAAAATGTTACCAATCAGAGATACGTCAACTGTTCTCCCTTCCTTCCCCCAGGTCACCGACTCAGAAAACTTACAACCGAGAGTGGAGCTCATCTTCCACCAACTCACAACCCTTCAGCCCTGTGGAGAGCAAGCATAACCTTATCGCAGGTGAACCTTTGTGTGTGGGTGTGTGTGTCTGTTTGTGCTAGTGTGTGTGTGGGTTTTTGTGTGTGAGTTGAGTGTGTATGTGTGTGTGTGTGTGTGTTTTGG
>NW_004797983.1:165086-166732 GCF_000002075.1 Aplysia californica
ACCCCCACCCACCCCTCCTCTCCTGCCATCTACTACACCGTACTTTCTCCACAAAACTGACTGCGTGTTTTCCCTCCGTCCCTCAGACATCCAGTCTGCCGTGAGCGGTAACTCCTCTCTGTCTCTGCGACGTGCCAAGAGTCGGGGCGAAGGTGTCAGCATGGTCTATCAGTCCTCCAAGGCAGCCAAGAGAAACGGGGGAGAAACCACGGTGAGTGTAGTGTGGTCCTAACTAACAGACATCTGTCCCCCCTCCCCCCCCACGGGAAGTGCTACTGACTGAAGTGTCTTTAGGCCATTCCCAAAGGGGGAGATATTAACATGTTCTTACGCACAGTAGAATTGTAAATGAGCTGATTTTTCAATGTCATGCTTATACTGTGCCGGAACAACATAGGGGGAACTGCTGCTATTTCTTTCCTCGTCCTATTGTCATTTTTTCTCTACTTCTTTTGTAGGTTTGTCACTCTCTTGTGGCCCGCTATTTCCGGGTGCCTTGATAGTCGAAGCAGACTTTGTGCTGTTGAGGCTAGAGAGGTGAGCAGAGTAAGCCTGATTCTCCGTTTGGACTTCTCTGTAGACATCCACCCCTTGGCGCTCTTATGACCTTATGCAGTTGCGAGCGGCGTAAAAACTCTACGAAAACTAAAAACTATCGGCCATCTCCAAGACAATCTCCTGTAGAAAGAAATGACATTTTCCCAGTCCCCTTCTTGCATGTTGAAAATGTTGCGACAGTTGCAATGACACAGAACAATGTGTCCTCCAGCCTAAGACCGTGACTTTTTACTGCGACAATGGCTGGCCGTCTTGGACAACTTTCACTGTATTTTGTTCCATTGTTTTTTAATGTCTGTTGTTAGATACCCTGCGTAGTCCGGCACAGTTCGGAAATCTCAAGAAAATAAAAGCAAATAAAACAACCCACAATGAAATTCAGTTGATAGAGTAAATCATCGAATCTAAAATACTCTAAAATATTTGTTCTAAAACAACGATGGCAGAAGTAAACAAAAAAACCCAACTCTCTGTAATGTTGTTGTCACAAATATTGGAGCACTTTTTTTTCTGCTTTTACTGTAGTTGTCTCAGATAGGAACTACTTCTTCTTCTTCCCATTACTTGCACCGTCACAAATTGGAACAAGTTTTTTTCCTATCATAAACTCTTTATCTCCAAGAGGGGTACACCCACTATGCCGCGCCCTTTTTTTTGTACTGAATCTTAAAATGACAAAAACGTCACTAAATGGGTAATTAAATCACCACAAGTGAACCTATTTTGATAGTTTTTCATCTAAGGGATGAAATCCGGATAAAAGAGACCAGTTTTTGGCAATTTCCGACTGGAGATAAAGAGTTAATATCATATTCCTCAGTAGGAGTTAATTGTTTTTTCTTTCCTGCCCCTGTGTACAGCCGGTGTCGGAGAGCAAGCCGCTGACCGGAGAGTTTGACCCCAAGAACTTCCTGGACAAGGTGGAGAAGATCGACTCGACGGGCCGGCCCATTCCCGAGTGGCGGAGACAAGTGTTGGCCAAACACGCCGCGGAGAAGGCGCAGAAAGACTTTGAGGAGAACAAAGTGGTGGGTTGTTGTTGGTGGTGGTGGTGGTGGTGGTGGTGGTGTTGTTGTTGTTGGTGGTGG
>NW_004797983.1:168429-196780 GCF_000002075.1 Aplysia californica
TGACATTATAGTTGAATGGGAACTGACACCTCGTGTCACCGACACTTGCATGACATTATAGTTGAATGGGAACTGACACCTCGTGTCACCGACACTTGCATGACATTATAGTTGAATGGGAACTGACACCTCGTGTCACCGACACTTACTTTACATACCGTAATAGACGAGTGTGAACTCGCTAACCAGTGGTCCACCCATCGCTGTTTCAGGTGGAGGACTACGAGGCCCGGTTCAAGGACATGCCGGCCTGGAAGAGAGCGCTCATCGAGAGGAGGGAGGCACAGGCCAAGTAAGACAGTGTTTTGTTTTTGTTTTAGTTTTGTAGTTTTAGTAAGAGTTTTTACGGCACTTGCAACACAGACACTTAAAACAGGCTATGTATGTGCTGAAGATTAGAGGTGTTATAAGAGAGTAACAAACACAAAAAAGAAGGAGGAGAGATCAGGACGATAGATGTTTGATTAGGAAAGAAGGAGCAAACCACACTTCTAATCTTCGGCATTTATATGATCTTATTGTGTTGCAAGTACCGTAAAACTCTTACTAAAACTAAAAAAACCCTCAAATGTCAAGCCCCGGTTACACGCAACGATAAATAGTATCAGTTTCGTCATATGAGAGAACTGTCCGTTTTATCGAACTGTGTTGTCTGTTTACACGTTCCAATCTATCGTCCAATTTTCTATCGATTGTGGAGATTCCTCGTCATAAAGCCACCATGTCTCTTTGATACGACAGCGATTTACCTGCACTCTATGTGAAGGTTTCGAGCTCTGGACCTAATGAATGAAAGGCGAACACCACCTCTAGAAACCCGCCCCCTTTCCCTTGTACATTTTGATATAGCAGAACAGTGTCTTTAGAAAAGGGAGACAATCTAGTAAGCTGTGGAGGCCATACAGTAGGCCAACCGTGTTGTGTGTAGAACCGGAAGCTTTGACTTGACTGCAGATGTGTGACGCACCGAGTGACCTTGATGTACAGCTTCACAATAGTGACGATCAACTAAAAATTGCTAACATATAAATAATAACGCTCCAAATCAGGTTCACCGTGAGCAACTGGGCTTATTTTGTGATGCTGATTCCGAATATAAAATCAGTTTTTACGTACGGTAATTATAAAAAAAAATTTGAGTCCTGAGTTTAATTCTACGCGGCGGCAAATTTCAAAGTGAATCTGATCTACGTCACAGTGCGTCTCCCTCACATCTGAACGTGATCTCACATAAAACATCAAGCAGCGCTTAATTTCTCGACCGAGTCTCCAAACCATCGTTCGCAATCAATCGTCTAAATTTTGTACAATTTTGTGGTTACACCTAACGATTTATCGTATGATCCCTAGATCGTCCAGTTTGTGTACAATTTATCGTTACGTGTAACCGGGCCTTTAGAGTTAATCGAAAGTGTGTTTGTGAGCACGGTTATGTACGTTCACTCACTTGTATGTTATGTCCAGGTGAAGGGGTTGTCAATGGCCTAGAGCTGTATTGTACCAGAGTTTGCACTATAGAAATCATGTGCATTATTATTATAGTTATCATTTCTTTATATTTATATTTATTCTTATTTCTATTTTTTTATCTCAAAGTTTCAACTTTTTGTATGTTTTTCCTTGGCAGGGAGGAGGAGGCGAGACTGGGCAAGAAGTGACGGAGGAGTGAAGGAGAAGTGACGGACAAGTGACGGAGAAGTGACAGAGGAGTGACGGAGGAGTGACGGAGGAGTGACGGAGGAGTGACGGAGAAGTGACGGAGGAGTGAAGGAGGAGTGACGGAGAAGTGACGGAGAAATGAAGTGAAGGACAAGTGACGGAGGAGTGAAGGAGAAGTGACGGACAAGTGACGGAGTGGTTCCCCTTGGTAACTTGCCAGCCGGCAGACAGTCGTTAGCTGTGATGGTCGTGGCAGGGGGGTCACTACAGACCCAGTGGTCACATCATCAGCTTTGCTCCGGCTTCGGTCTTTGGGTTTTTTTTCACATCAAAGACCATTTTTGTATTTTTATGTTTCTAGAGGATTTTTACTTGGGTCATGAAAGCAGTTGTATGGCCATATCGTGTTGTAAGTGCCGTAAAACTGGGCTATAGACAGATGGCCGTCAGAGACAAGGTCGTGAGTTATGGTCACTTACTGGACTTGACAAAGTCAACGCACAGTTTCAAATCTGAATTTTTAGTTCTATGTTTTTATCTCATGCCCATAAAAATTGTTATATTTATCACAAGTATCACAAGAGTTTCTTTGCATTGATTGAAAGTTCACTCATTTTATAGAAGGGTAAGTGGAAAAGTTTGTGGCAAGCGACTGCTGTGAACAGTTTTTGAGGCTGAATTGTCACAAAAAAACCTGAGCATGACTGTGCTAGACAGGGGCTGCCTAGGACAGGTTAGAAATACGGTAAATCACGGATAGCTTGAATCCGGCCTCGGTAGTTCAAGGGATCCGTAGTTCAAGGGATATCTTACAAAGAGAAAGAAGAAAAAAACCCAGAGCCACAGGTACAGTTCGACAGTTGTGTGATTTCGAGTCTTCTACGTTCGACCTATCCGTGTTCTACTGTATAGGGGAAAATGTCAGGGTGTGCTGGAACAGTGGCTGCTAGTTCACGCGATCAGGACCGCTGGGCAGAGGTGACCCCTAAATGATGAGATGAGGTCATAAGACTAGTTAAGTTGAGATAAACCTTTGTTGTCGAGATGTTGGCACATTCGTTTGGTGTTTGACCAGACAGCATTCCGCTGGGTGTCTCTGGTCGACACCAGTGTCTGTTCTGTGGTGCCACTCTTGTTGTTGTGTATATCACATATTGCTAATGTCGTCACATCAGTATTGGAGGGGCGCAGGAAAAAAACAAACGTATTTACCATGTTGTGATGTGTACCTCTGGATGTGGGTCTGTGTGTGTGTGTGTGTGTGTGTGTGCAAGTTCCTGGAGTATGTATAAGCATGAGAGGATATATATATATATAAAATAATCTGTGTGTGCATTCCCTCGTGTAACTTTCAGACTATTTTGAATCGACTTTTACGGACTGCGTTCTGTGCAAGTACCAGTTACATTCCAATGTGATCAGGAGGATTTTCTATTTCAGGTTGAATCTATTCTATAATTCTGTTATATTTGTGAATACACTTTATTACATTTGTGATTATATTGTATTCCATTTGTGTACATAAAACTGTGTGAGGATGTTTTACATGTAGAATGTTTCACGAATGATTTGTGTCACGGCGCAGTGGAATTAGCACTTGTCAATTTTTGGGTATATATAGAGTTATTGGTATCTAAAAGCTTGTTCATTTGTCTTGCTTTCTATGACAAAAATATTCATCTGTCTTAAGTAGAAGCTGAGAAGATATTTTCAATTGAAGGGGGCGGGGGTTGCCTAAATTCAGAGGAGGTAAAATTAGGTTGAAAACGTCCGCTAAAGTTAGGGGACTTCCAAAGCTTGAGAGTCCGTGGGAACTGCATAATGACATTTTTATGTCTTTTAAGCAACATTTGTCAGTAAAATCCAAACAGGAATGTGTTTTTAAATGAGCTTAAAAGGTGATGGGCCTAAAAACAGAAATGAGATACAAATTGGCCACAAGCAGGAAAACGCTGATTTCTTCTTTTTCATCCTTTTGACGAGCGCCTGATTTCACCACGCTGCCTCACATTTGTTTATTTTTAAAACTTTGTTTTGTTTTTAAAAAAAACTAGTTTAGCACTGTCTTTATGGATGTTTTTGAAGGCAGAGTGCTTATCCCTATGATTGGAGTGCAGGAAAAGGACAGCAGAAAACCGAGAAAGACGCGAGTCCGCACGAGTAGACTCTCATGGTGATGAAGAAGGCGATGAGTTCGCGACCTCCGAGCTGTCTTTTTTTATCTCCTTTTTTGTAGCCCTCACTTTGTTGTGAACTCTTTTCTCTGTTGTTAAATATCGAGACAGACAAGAAAGCTGTGAGGTCGCGAGTTCTCCCCACATTGACAGGAAAATGTTTGTTGGTGGTTGATGTATCAGCGACCATTCCCGTCCTTAGAATGATAGGGTTTTTAACTCCGCGACGAAAACATTTGAGAATACGGGATTCCAAGATTCAAACTGTCATACTTAAAGTCTAAAGTGGGTTGATTCCTACAGGTAGACCTACTTGTTAAGTTTCAAACTGAAGCACTACAGGTGAGATTGATCCAGTGTGCTGGGCATCTGTGTCAGTAATGTGTAGTGTGTCAGTAATGTGTAGTGTCGGTAATGTGTAGTGTGTAAATCAGTTGTGGCAAAAAGTAAAGTTAAAACCCCATCATTCTAAAGGTGTGTATGGTCTGCAATGTCGTGTAAACGTACAGAAAAGCAAAGAAGAACGGCATTTTCCTCCAGCTATGGTTCACGACAGTTTGTGCTGATAGCAAAGACCTTCGCGTACATTTTGTTGAATGACCGCCAGAATATCACAATGTCCCCGTGGTTTGTGCTCGTAAAGGGTTAAAATGACAGCATGTGTGCCAGAACTTACCGAGTTAATGAAAAGTTGAAACGGTTCTGTGATTTAAATAATGGTTGTGTGACATATTTATTACTATTCTAATGTTCCTTGTTTTCCTTTACTTTTATTTTTTCATAACACAAGACAATTTTATTTACACTGGAAGATTTACTTGTACAAATATACCCATTCCATGTGAGATGTTTGGGCAAGGCTCCTTCCTTGTCTATTTATCCGAAACTTTGACAGACAGGCTACAACGTGCCGCCATGAAATATTTATGCAAATTTATGTCTCTAGTTTGTGTATGGCGGTTCAGAATGTAATTCACCAATATTGCTGCCTCAGAACTACTTTGTCCACAGTGCCCTCTGTGGTTCCCTCTATAGTTGAGCACACTTTGGACAAAATAGGTCGAATCTGATGCGACGATATAGGCCTATTTGTCTCTCGCGTCCTTAAAGAATTTCCCATCGTCTCACGAGTGCAGAAAGTTCACCTCTAAATAGCCCCCTGCTCTAGGTACCTCTGCTCCAAATTTTCCCAGAGTTGCTATCATTTTTTGTTGCGTAGTCGGAACATATTTATCGAGTGAAGCGGCCATGTTTTCTTTCAGTTGGCTCACAATTGTCGAGGTAGTGGCATCTGGAGTGTCCTGGTCCTCCCACTTTTGAGTTTGGTGTGGACTTTTCTGAGTTGTATAAATTCTCTCATGAGGTGAGGGATGATTCTTTATATGTGGGTGTAAATGTCAGGTAGGGAGTTAGAGGATGACCGCCTCTTGACATGAAAGAGAAGAGGAAGGAAGGACTGATGTGATTGGAACAATGAAATACTTCTCTGTTGTTGAGACCACTTCCCGTTGGTTCCGTCCTTCTACGGCAAACGTGGATGAGAAATGTTCTGATAAATGTCTTAAAAAGAAAGTAACATTTCGATTGGAGGAAAAGAAAACCAAAAGATAATTTTACGGGCAAAAACCGTTTCTCTTTGGGTGTTCGGTCACTATTAACTGTAATCAAAACAGGCTACTCTGTTGTATTTTGTCGGAACTACTTAATATAAAAGCATGAGGTGATACAAATGAGCATGGTCCGTACAAATATAAAAACAGGTTGTGAATGTCAAAGATACTGAGGCGAAGAGTTCTAGAGTACACCGGCAAATTATCCCTGCACCTTGGTACAGACTTCACCATAAGTTCAAGGACTGCCTTGACAGACAGCCCTGACTTTTAAAAATCCGAAAAAAAGACAGCTCGGAATTTTTAGAAATGTTTTGTTCGGAAAGTGTTAATCGTTATGGGCTACCAATGCGTACTGTAAAGCTTCCTAAAGGGGCAAAACCACCACGTGCAGCACGGAAATCCTCGGGGAATTTTAGCCAAATTTGCAAGTGGTCCTTAACTTATGTTGAAGTCTGTGTTGCTCTCTCAAGGGATAGTTTGTAGGCACCTTATTTGTCATGGACATTTGCAATGATTTCTTCTCGACTGCAATACAAACACAATGTTTTCTTTGTTTTTCTCTGTATCTGACTTTGGTGAAATGTTTTTCCTTCTTGCATTTGGAACGTACATACACAAATGTTTTATCTATACAATATGAAAAAGTTTGTGAATATTTTGGTACATACAATTGTTAGATATACCGTGTTGACTACTTTTGTATGTGTACTGTACAGTTTCCTTTTTTTTTTTTTGAGTTATGTGTAAATGTCATAGTGTATGACGGAGGAGATAAAGACATAGCTACGGGACAGAAATCGACCAAAGTTCTAGTAACAGACATTTTGGCTTTCCATTGATGTACTGCAAAACTTTTATGCAATTTTCTATGGAAGCTGACGTGCTCGTTTGGAGCACAGGCATTTATGTAATCAGCATTGGTATGTTGCTTAGTTCTACAAACATGTATATATTTGTGCTGTTAGCGCAGGTGGTCAGGATTGTAGTGCATGTGGTTTTCTTGAATAATGATGATAATGACAATAGTTGTTGGTCCATCATGAGTAGATGATGACCTGAAACACCCCAGGAGGAAGGGTTGTTGTTGTTGTTGCTGTTGTTATCGATCCAGCAACAGCTGGGATCTCGCCCTTCTGTCCAATGCCATGTAGTGATAATTCTGATGTCATTTATGGCTGTGCATTGGGACAGGTGATGATCCACAGTCTCATCTGAGAAAGAGAAGTTATAGAGCTTACTTCCTAGGTTGGTAGCTTGGGAAAGAGAGAAAAGTAGAGATGTAAATGAACTAACAGCTTGCAATGATCACAAATGCCACAACTTGGCAGCAGCTGCTCCTTTTTAATACTCAATGCCGGGATCTTCTTGAAATGTGTACGTCGAGTTTTCCAAAGTTTTGCCCTCTCTTCGTCCGGTTGTGTTGGAGAGAGACGTTTCACAAGCAGGTTCCACCCTTTGGCTTGACAACTTTTTCAAAACGCAGTCAGGGACACTTCAATGTTATGGCATCAAAGTAACAATTTGTGGTCACGTGGCGCAATAATGCGACGGTGAAAATTATCCGTTCTGGTCACAAAATGTGTGACCAGATGGGGTGTTTTGTACTACTGGCTGTGTGACTGAAATGACAACGAACAAAAATTAAGTCAAGTAGCGTTTTAATGCCCTCTCCAATTCCCAGATTGCCGAATTTGGTGCAATCTTGAGAAATTCTCGACAGTTGGCAAGCCTGCACCTTATATAGTACAATATGACTATACAGTAACACCACTACCATACCACAAACACTTATAGGACAATAAATCTTTCAGCTTTGTTTTACTCAACTAATAGATGGTGTGTCTTTTCCTGAAGACATGACGGGAGTTGTTATTTACCTCAACAAGGCTGTTTATTTCTTTGTGGTGTCCGTGGGCCGTTGAAGAAGAGCTGATGCTATTGGAGACGGAAAAGTCTTTCTGGTTCTGTCTCTTTTTTCAAAAAGAAAGCAGATTTTTAAAATGACCTTATGCAGTTGCAAGCGCTGTAAAAACCTTACTAAAACTTTTAAAAAGCAGATTTTTCCCCCCTCACATTTCTTTATTTTCCTGGCCTAAAACTTTTTACTGCCGCGGAGAAAGATGGAAACTTTGGGAATGTCAAGTACCCTGTACCATAAATGAAATACTTTGTAAATGTAATCGTATTTTTGCTTCAAAGTTGTACTTAACAAGAAAATATATGTCTAAGAATGGCGCTTTATTATATACATGGCCGCTTTTAAGCACAAGGGGGCTATCCCGAAAAATGCTGTTTTGAGAAAACCGAATGTTTACATTTTTTGCCCCTTGTTCAGTTTCTTTAAAAGACAGGGAGAGTTTTCTCTAAAACCAAACAAATATACACACCAATGAAACCAAACTTCTCCTATAGGTCGGGCAATGCCCACTTTTGGTGTAGGTCAAGATTTCTGGAAACCCCCAAAATCTGGGTTAGCCCGCTTGTCTTTAAAAGCGACCGTGTGTGAATTTGAGAGGGGCAGGGATTTTACTGTTCTGTGACGTAGTGATGACGACAAATCTGTGATGGAGGAAAGTGCTTGGCTTGTGTCATAGATTCACAACTTTCTCGGTTTGGTTTCCGTGTTTTGCTTCATGCTGTGTTGTGTTATTGAATTGTAGCTAGATACGATAACTTTTTGTTTGGTAAAAATGTTGTGGCGAGTTCTTGGCTTGGAGTTTCCTAGAGGGCAGTGCTCAAGGTAGTTTGGTAATTTTGTAAAATTTTGTGTTTGGTGCAATGTCTTGTGTTTGGCGCAATGTCTTGTGTTTGGCGCAATGTCTTGTGTGTTTGGCGCAATGTCTTGTGTTTGGCGCAATGTCTTGTGTTTGGCGCAATGTCTTGTGTTTGGTGCAATGTCTTGTGTTTGGCGCAATGTCTTGTGTTTGGTGCAATGTCTTGTGTTTGGCGCAATGTCTTGTGTTTGGCGCAATGTCTTGTGTTTGGCGCAATGTCTTGTGTGTTTGGCGCAATGTCTTGTGTTTGGCGCAATGTCTTGTGTTTGGTGCAATGTCTTGTGTTTGGCGCAATGTCTTGTGTTTGGCGCAATGTCTTGTGTTTGGCGCAATGTCTTGTGTTTGGTGCAATGTCTTGTGTTTGGTGCAATGTCTTGTGTTTGGCGCAATGTCTTGTGTTTGGCACAATGTCTTGTGTTTGGCACAATGTCTTGTGTGTTTGGTGCAATGTCTTGTGTTTGGTGCAATGTCTTGTGTGTTTGGCGCAATGTCTTGTGTGTTTGGCGCAATGTCTTGTGTGTTTGGCGCAATGTCTTGTGTTTGGTGCAATGTCTTGTGTTTGGCGCAATGTCTTGTGTGTTTGGTGCAATGTCTTGTGTTTGGTGCAATGTCTTGTGTGTTTGGCGCAATGTCTTGTGTTTGGCGCAATGTCTTGTGTGTTTGGCGCAATGTCTTTTCTTATGCTATTTGTTCCTGCTTTTATTCCGGGTTTTTTTTAAAGCTGTTGAGGGTTCCCTCTCTCTGTTTTATGTTTTTTCTTACAATTTTTCTTAATATGCCAAATTTGCTATATTATTCTATAAATATCTTGCCTTTCACAAAGTTGTAAACTAGCCTGTTAAGAGATTCTGTCAAACGTGGCAAAAACTTTTGACTAAATTATGGCTTTGTATGAGCCCAAGATTTTTTTTTCAGTGCTTTTTATTAAAATTGTCTGCTTGATTGGCTATAGCAGCGCCACTAGACTGTCACGAGTGACGCACTGTATGTGTGGACGGTCCGAAAAGTCACCGCATGTGGAGGACTTTAGGGACTGAGTTTGCTGACACGAAATAAACTATGTTGGTGAAAATTGTGAAGCTCGTTTCTTTTTTTTATTTTGAGTTCTTGAGTTTGCCATAGGTTATTAGGTTGTTGGTGGGTGGTCTGGTTTGGTTTGCTTCTTCTTTCCTATCAAACATCTATTGTCCTTATCTCTCCTCCTTCTGTTTTGTGTTTGTTACTCTCTTGTAACACCTCTAATCTTCGGCACTTATATGACCTTATTGTGTTACAAGTTCCATAAAACACTTACAAAAACTAAGTCCGTTTGGGCACTTTTTACGTCAGGGATCAAGAACTATTTGTTGTTCCTGGCAGTAGATCTATCAGGAGTCATGAACAGGAAGAAAACTGTACGCCTTGACCATAGCATCAAACTACTGCATTTTGATGATGTTGAAAGGTGCATCTTCTAATTTATAGCGCTTTGAGAAGATGTAAACTTGGAAATTTCTCAGAAATTGGATTTCCATGAACCGTGAATTGCTTGTGACAGTGCTGATGTATATATATAACAGTTCTGATGTATATATATATATATATATATATATATATATAACAACGATACAAACAGTTAGCTGCTAGTACTTGAGATGTACTAATAATCTGACTCATCATCTTACACACGTACAGATTTTACCATTAGACACATTTGAACAGAATGTCTAGACTTGGGAGTGAACTGAAGGAAATATGTGAAATGCCAGAGATTGCAAGGTCTGTTTTCAGTCGTTGATCCCAACAGAATCCTTGATTTTAGAAAGGCCATTGGCTTCCATTTTTTTGAAAACAGTGAAAACAGTTCATAACAAAGAGTGAGCTTAAGAAAGAGTCATATTATTATTTTCAATGTTAAAAAAATGGAGGTACGACAAAAAAGCACTGAGGTCACAATTGGCTGAATCACAGTGGCAAATTAATTTCAGTACTGTCTCTTTCTTTTTAGAGTTCTAATTACTTTTTATATTTTCCAACCGTCTCCACGAGGTGTATTTTATTTTATACTTTCCAAACGTCAACCCGAGCTGTATTTTATTTCCAATTTTACAAACGTCTATCCGAACTGTTATTTATTTTATATTTTCCAATCCTCTTCAATAGCTGTATTTTATTTTCTATTTTAAAACTGTTTCCAATACCTGTATTATATTTTTAGTTTTCCAACTGTCTCCATTAGTTGTATTTTATTTAATATACTCTAACCATACCCACTAGCTGTATTTTATTTTGTATTTTTTAACTGTCTCCCCTCCCTGTATATTATTTTCTTATTTACAGCCACCTTCCTTAGCTAAGGCCTTAGATGTGTTATATCTTATATTTTACAACTGTCCCAACTAGCTGTATTTTATTTAACATATTCCGACCGTCCCTACTAGCAGTAATTTATTTTCTAATTTAAAACCGTTTCCAATACCTGTATTCTATTTTCTATTTTCCCACCGTCTCCACTAGCTGTAATTTATTTCATATTTTACAACCGTCTCTCTAAGCTGTTATATTTTTCTGTTTTCCAACCGTCTCCACTAGCTGTGTATTATTATGTATTTTACTACAGTCCTCAGTAGCTGTAATCTATTTTTTATTTTCCAACTGTCTCAACCAGCTGTGTTATATTTTCTATTTTACAACCACCTCCCTTAGCTGTATTATTTTTTTTTAATTTTCCAACCATCTCCCCTAGCTGTAATTTATTTTGTATTTCCAGCGTTTCCACCAGCTGTATTTTATTTGCTATTTTAAAACCGTTCCCAATACCTGTATTCTATTTTCTATTTTCCAACCGTCTGCACTGGCTGTAATTTATTTTATACTTTCCAGACATCTAACCTACCTGTCTTTTATTTTTTCTTTTACCACCGTCTCCTTCATAACTGTGTAATATTTTCTGTTTTACAACCCTCTCCCCTAGCTGTAATTTCAACCGTCTCCAGTAGGTGTAATTTATTTCATATTTTCCTAAAGCCTAACCTACCAGTATTATATTCTATATTTTACAACCGTCTCCCTTAGCTGTATTGTATTCTATATTTTCCAACCGTCTCCACTAGCTGTATTTTATTTTATATTTAACAACCGTCTCCAGTAGGTGTAATTTATTTCATATTTTCCTAAAGCCTAACCTACCTGTATTATATTCTATATTTTACAACCGTCTCCCTTAGCTGTATTGTATTCTATATTTTCCAACCGTCTCCACTAGCTGTATTTTATTTTATATTTAACAACCGTCTCCAGTAGGTGTAATTTATTTCATATTTTCCTAAAGCCTAACCTACCTGTATTATATTCTATATTTTCCAACCGTCTCCACTAGCTGTATTGTATTTTCTATTTTTCAACCGTCTCAACTACCTGTATTATATTTTCTATTTTACAACCACCTCCTTTAACTGTATTATTTTTTTTACTTTCTAACCATCTGCCCTAGCTGTAATTTTTAAATTTTATTTTCCAGCGTTTCCACTAGCTGTATTTTATTTGCTAATTTGAAACCGTTTCCAATACCTGTTTCTATTCTATATTTTACAACCATCTCCACTAGCTGTAATTTATTTTATATTTTCCAAATGGCTACCCTACCTGTATTTTATTTTCTATTTTATAATTGTTTCCCCTACCTGTATTCTATTTTCAACTTTCCAACCGTCTCTCTTAGCTGTAATTTTATTTTATATTTTCCAACCATTTCCACGAGCTGTATTTTATTTTATTTTCCAACCGTCTCCACTTGCTGTAATTTTTTAAATACTTTCGAAATGTCAACACGAGTTGTTTTTTATTTACAATTCTACCAACGTCTCCCGGAACTGTTATATATTTTATATTTTCCAACTGTCTCCCCTAGCTGTATTTTATTTGCTATTTTAAACTGTTTCCAATACCTGTATTCTATTTTTCTTTCCATCTTCTCCACTAGCTGTGTTTTCTTTTATTTTTTAAAACCGTTTCCCCTACAGGTATTTTTAAATATATTTTCCAACCGTCTCCCCTAGCTGTAATTTATTTTATATTTTCTAAACGTCTACCCTACCTGTGTTTTATTTTATATTTTACAACCGTGTCCCTTAGCTGTATATCATTTCCTGTTTTAAAACTGTCTCCACTAGCTGAAATTTATTTTACATTTTCCAACCGTCTCAACGAGCTGTAATTTATTTTATATTTTCGAAATGTCAACACGAGCTGTATTTTATTTTCTATATTTCAACCGTCTCCGCTAGCTGTATTTTATTCTCTATTTTACGACCGTCCCCAGTAGCTGTAATCTATTTTCTATTTTAAAACCGTTTCCCCTACTTTTATTTTATTTTCTATTTTACAAACGTCTCCACTAGCTGTAATTTATTTTATACTTTCCAACCGTCTCCGCGAGCTGTTTTATATTTGATATTTTACTAACGTCTGATCCTTAGCTGTTTTATATTTGATATTTTACAACCATATCCCTTAGCTGTTTTATATTTGATATTTTACAACCGTCTTCCTTAGCTGTAATCTATTTTCTATTTTTCAACCGTTTCCACGAGCTGTTTTTTCTTTTCTATTTTAAAACTGTTTCCCCATCCCGCATTCTATTTTAAACATTCCAACCGTCTCTCTTAGCTGTATTATTTTTTTCTGTTTTCCAACCATCTCCACTAGCTGTAATTTATTTCATATTTTATAAACGTCTAGCCTGCCTTTGTTTTAATTTTTATTTTCCAGCCGTCTTCCTCATAGCTGTATAATATTTCCTGGTTTACACCGTCTCCACAAGCTGTATTATATTTTATATTTTACAACCGTCTTCCTTAGCTGTATAATATTTTCAGTTTTCCAACCGTCTCCACTAGCTGTATTTTATTCTCTATTTTACTATCGTCCCCAGTAGCTGTAATCTATTTTCTATTTAACGATCGACTCCATTAGCTTTTTTATATTTTCTATTTTTCAACCGTCTCCCTGAGCTGTACTTTATTTTATTTTTTCAGGCCATCTCCACTAGCTGTATTTTATTTAATATATTCCAACCGTCTCCACTAGCTGTATTTTATTTTATTTTTTCCGACCATCTCCAGTAGGTGTGATTTATTTCATATTTTCCAAAAGCCTAACCTACCTGTATTATATTTTCTATTTTCCTACCGTCTCCCCTAGCTGTATTTTACTTTTTGTTTTAAAACGTTTCCAATACCTGCGCTCTGTTTTTTATTCTCCAACCTTCTCCACGAGCTGTATTTTCTTTTCTTATTAAAATTTTTATTAAATCTTATTATTTTTGGGGTATTTTCCAGCGTCTCCCCTAGCTGTATTTTAATTACTAATTTAAAACTGTTTCCAATACCTGTATTTTATTTTATATTTTCCAACCGTCTCCACTAGCTATATTTTATTTTCTATATTACAACCGTCTCCACTAGCTGTATTTTATTTTCTATATTACAGCCGTCTCCACTAGCTATATTTTATTTTCTATATTACAACCGTCTCCACTAGCTGTATTTTATTTTCTATATTACAGCCGTCTCCACTAGCTATATTTTATTTTCTATATTACAACCGTCTCCAGTAGCTGTATTTTATTTTCTATATTACAACCGTCTCCAGTAGCTGTATTTATATTATACTTTCCAAACATCTACCCTACCTGTATTTTATATTATACTTTCCAAACATCTACCCTACCTGTATTTTATATTATACTTTCCAAACATCCACCCTACCTGTATTTTATATTATACTTTCCAAACATCTACCCTACATGTATTTTATATTATACTTTCCAAACATCTACCCTACCTGTATTTTATTTTCTATACAACCGTCTCCAGTAGCTGTATTTTATATTATACTTTCCAAACATCTACCCTACCTGTATTTTATATTATACTTTCCAAACATCTACCCTACCTGTATTTTATATTATACTTTCCAAACGTCTACCCTACCTGTATTTTGTATTATACTTTCCAAACGTCTACCCTACCTGTATTTTATATTATACTTTCCAAACGTCTACCCTACCTGTATTCTATATTATACTTTCCAAACGTCTACCCTACCTGTATTTTATATTATACTTTCCAAACATCTACCCTACCTGTATTTTATATTATACTTTCCAACCGTCTCCAGTAGCTGTATTTTATATTATACTTTCCAAACATCTACCCTACCTGTATTTTATTTTCTATACAACCGTCTCCAGTAGCTGTATTTTATATTATACTTTCCAAACATCTACCCTACCTGTATTTTATTTTCTATATTACAACCGTCTCCAGTAGCTGTATTTTATATTATACTTTCCAAACATCTACCCTACCTGTATTTTATTTTCTATTTAACAACCCTCCCTATTACCTGTATTTTCTTTTCTATTTTAAAACTGTTTCCCCATCACGCATTCTATTTTAAACATTCCAACCGTCTCTCTCAGCTGTATTAATTTTTCTGTTTTCCAACCGTCTCCACTAGCTGTAATTTATTTTATATTTTCTAAACGTTTACCCTTCCTGTGTTTTATTTTATATTTTACAACCATCTCCACCAGCTGTATTTTATTTTTTGTTTTACAACCGTTTCCTTTGCTGTATAATATTTCCTGTTTTATAACCGTCTCCACTAGCAGAAATTTAAAAAATATTTTCCAACCGTCTCCCATGGCTGTAATTTTTTTAATACTTTCGAAACGTCAACACGAGCTTCAGTTTATTTTCAATTTTACAAACGTCTCCCCGAACTGTAATTTATTTTATATTTTCCAACCATCTCCACTAGCTGTATTTTATTCTCTATTTTACGACTGTCTCCAGTAGTTTATTTATATTTTCTTTTTTACAACCGTCTCCAGGAGCTATATTTTATTTTATATTTTCCAATTGTCTCCGCAAGCTGTATTTTCTTTTCTTTTTTAAAACCGTTTCCCATACTTGTATTTTATTTTATATTTTCAAACCGTCTGCACTAGTTGTAATTTATTTCATACTTTCCAAATGTCTCTACCTGTGTTTTATTTTCTATTTTACAACCGTCTCCCTTAGCTGTATTCTATTTCATATTGTACAATCATCTCCCTTAGCTGTATTTTTAAATTTATTTTACAACTATCTCTCTTAGCTGTATTTTATTTTCTATTTTACAACCGTCTCTCTTAGCTGTATTTTTAAATATATTTTACAACCGTCTATCTTAGCTGTATTTTATTTTATGTTTTACAACCGTCTCTCTTAGCTGTATTCTATTATTTATTGTACAATCATCTCCCTTAGCTGTATTTTAAAATATATTTTACAACTATCTCTCTTAGCTGTATTTTATTTTCTATTTTACAACCGTTTCCCATACTTGTATTTTATTTTATATTTTCAAACCGTCTGCACTAGTTGTAATTTATTTTATACTTTCCAAATGTCTCTACCTGCGTTTTATTTTCTATTTTACAACCGTCTCCCTTAGCTGTATTCTATTTTATATTTTCCAACCGTCTCCCTTAGCTGTATTTTATTTTATATTTTCCAACCGTCTCCCTTAGCTGTATTCTATTTTATATTTTCCAACCGTCTCCCTTAGCTGTATTCTATTTTATGTTTTACAACCGTCTCTCTTAGCTGTATTCTATTTCTGTTTTCCTACCATCTTCTCTAGCTGTAATTTATTTCATATTTATAAACGTCTAGCCTGCCTTTGTTTTATGTTTTATTTTCCAACCGTCTCACTCATAGCTGTATAATGTTTCCTGTTTTACCACTGTCTCCGCAAGCTGTATTATATTTTATATTTTACAACCGTCTCCCTCAGCTGTTTTATATTTTATATTTTACAACTGTCTTCCTAAGCTGTATTATATTTTCAGTTTTCCAACCGTGTCCACTAGCTGTATTTTTTAAAATTATATTCCAACCATCTCCACTAGCTGTATTTTATTTATCTTTTATTTATCTTTTATTTATTATACTCTAAACCGTCTCCACTAGCTGTATTTTATTTATAATACTTCAACAGTCTCCACTAGCGGTATTTTATTTAATATATTCCTACTGTCTCCACTCCCTGTATTTTATTTATATTTTATTTATTATACTCCAACCGTCTTCACAAGGTGTATTTTATTTATTATACAGTCTAAACTAGCTGTGGTTTATTTAATATATTCCAACCATCTCCACTACCTGTATTTTATTCTCTATTTGACGATTGACTCCAGTAGCTTTTTTATATTTTCTATTTTTCAACCGTCTCCCCTAGCTGTGTTTTATTTTCTATTTTACCACCGTCTCCAGTAGGTGTAATTTATTTCATATTTTCCAAAAGCCTAACCTACCTGTATTATGTTTTATATTTTCCAACCGTCTCCCCTAGCTGTATTTTATTTACTAACTTAAAACCGTTTCCAATACCTGTATTTTATTTTATATTTTCCAACCGTATCCACTAGCTATATTTTATTTTCTATATTACAACCGTCTCCAGTAGCTGTAATTTATTTGATACTTTCCAAACGTCTACCCTACCTGTATTTTATTTTATATTTTAAAACCGTCTCCCTTAGCTGTATTATATTTTATATTTTACAACCATCTAAGCGAGCTGTATTATATTTTATATTTTAGAACCGTCTTCTTAGCTGTATTTTATTTTCAGTTTTCCAACCGTCTCTACTAGCTGTATTTTATTTAGTATATTCCAAACGTCTCCACTAGCTGTATTTTATTCTCTATTTGACTATCGACTCCATTAGCTTTTTTAAATTTTCTATTTTACAACCATGTCCACTAGCTGTATTTTATTTACTAACTCAAAATCGTTTCCAATACCTGTATTTTATTTTATATTTTCCAACCGTCTCCACAAGCTATATTTTATTTTCTATATTACAACCGTCTCCAGTAGCTGTAATTTATTTTATACTTTCCAAACGTCTACTCAACCTGTGTTTTTTTTTTTATTTTACAACCATCTCTGCAAGCTGCATTTTATTTTATATTTTAAAACCGTATCCCTTAGCTGTATTATATTTTATATTTTACAACCATCTCTCTTAGCTGTATTTTATTTTGTATTTTACAACCGTCTTCCTTAGCTGTATTATATTTTATATTTTACAACCATCTCTGCAAGCTGTATTTTATTTTGTATTTTACAACCGTCTCCACAAGCTGTATTATATTTTATATTTTACAACCGTCTTCCTCAGCTGTATTATATTTTCAGTTTTCCGAACATTTCCACTTGCTGTATTTTTTTCTTTATTTTACTATCGTCCCCAGTAGCTGTAATCTATTTTCTATTTAACGATCGACTCCATTAGCTTTTTTATATTTTCTATTTTTCAACCGTCTCCCTGAGCTGTATTTTATTTTATTTTTTCAGGCCATCTCCACTAGCTGTATTTTATTTAATATATTCCAACCGTCTCCACTACCTGTATTTTATTTTATTTTTTCAGGCCATCTCCACTAGCTGTATTTTATTTAATATATTCCAACCGTCTCCACTAGCTGTATTTTATTTTATTTTTTCGGACCATCTCCACCAGCTGTATTTAATTTTCTATTTTACCACCGTCTCCAGTAGGTGTGATTTATTTCATATTTTCCAAAAGCCTAACCTACCTGTATTATATTTTCTATTTTCCTACCGTCTCCCCTAGCTGTATTTTACTTTTTGTTTTAAAACGTTTCCAATACCTGCGCTCTATTTTTTATTCTCCAACCTTCTCCACGAGCTGTATTTTCTTTTCTTATTAAAAACTGTTTCCCCTACTTGCATTTTATTTTCTATTTTCTAACTGTCTCAACTAGCTGTATTTTCTTTTCTTATTAAAAACTGTTTCCCCTACTTGCATTTTATTTTCTATTTTCTAACTGTCTCAACTAGCTGTATTTTCTTTTCTTATTAAAAACTGTTTCCCCTACTTGCATTTTATTTTCTATTTTCTAACTGTCTCAACTAGCTGTATTTTATTTATTATACTCCGACCGTCTCCACTAGCTGTATTTTTTTCTTTATTTTACTATCGTCCCTAGTAGCTGTAATCTATTTTCTATTTGACGATCGACTCCATTAGCTTTTTTATATTTTCTATTTTACAACCATGTCCACTGGCTGTATTTTATTTAATAATTCAAAATCATTTCCAATACCTGTATTTTATTTTATATTTTCCAACCGTATCAACTAGCTATATTTTATTTTCTATATTACAACGTCTACCCTACCTGTGTTTTATTTTCTATTTTACAACCGGCTCCATTAACTGTATTTTCTTTTATACAGGGAGTATTTTCCAGCCTTTCCACTAGCTGTATTTTATTTGCTAATTTAAAACCGTTTCCAATACCTGTATTATATTTTATATTTTACAACCGTCTCCAGTAGTTATAAATTTTTAAAACTTTTCAAACGTCTACCCTACCTGTGTTTTATTTTCTATTGTACAACCATCTCTCTTAGGTGTATTTTGTTTTATATTTTAAAACCGTCTCCCTTAGCTGTATTATATTTTATATTTTACAACCATCTCCGCAAGCTGTATTATATTTTATATTTTAGAACCGTCTCTCTCAGCTGTATTATATTTTATATTTTACAACCGTCTTCCTTAGCTACTTTATATTTTATATTTCACAACCGTCTCCCTAAGCTGTATTATATTTTATATTTCACAACTGTCTCCCTAAGCTGTATTATATTTTATATTTTACAACCATCTCCACTAGCTGTATTTTATTTTTTATACTCTAACCGTCTCAACTAGCCCTATTTTATTTAATGTATTCCAAACGTCTCCACTATATTTTACTGTATTTTACTTTCTATTTTAAAACCGTTTCTAATACCTGCGCTCTATATTTTATTTTCCAACCGTGTCCACTAGCTGTATTTTCTTTTCTTTTTAAAAACCGTTTCCCCTACTTACATTTTATTTTCTATTTTCTAACTGTCTCCAGTAGCTGTAATTTATTTTATACTTTTCAAATGTCTACACTACCTGTGTTTTATTTTCTATTTTACAACCATCTCCGCAAGCTGTATTTTATTTTATATTTTAAAACCGTATCCCTTAGCTGTATTATAATTTATATTTTCCAACCGTCTCTCTTAGCTGTATTCTATTTTATATTTTACAACCGTCTCTCTTAGCTGTATTCTATTTTATGTTTTACAACCGTCTCTCTTAGCTGTATTCTATTTTATGTTTTACAACCGTCTCTCTTAGCTGTATTCTATTTCTGTTTTCCTACCATCTTCTCTAGCTGTAATTTATTTCATATTTATAAACGTCTAGCCTGCCTTCGTTTTATTTTTTATTTTCCAACCGTCTCACTCATAGCGGTATAATATTTCCTGTTTTACAACCGTCTCCACGAGCTGTATTATAATTTATATTTTACAACCGTCTCCACGAGCTGTATTTTATTTTATATTTTACAACCGTCTCCCTTAGCTGTATTATATTTTCAGTTTTCCAACCGTGTCCACTAGCTGTATTTTATTTAAAAATTATACTCCAACCATCTCCACTTGCTGTATTTTATTTATATTTTATTTATTATACTCCAGTCGTCTCCACTGGCTCTTTTTATTTATCATACTCCAACCGTCTCCACTTGCTGTATTTTATTTAATATACTCCAACCATCTTCACTAGCTGTATTTTATTTAATATACTCCAACTGTCTCCAGTAGCTGTATTTTATTTATATATTATTTAATATACTCCAACCGTCTCCACTAGCTGCATTTTATTTAATATATTCCAAACGGCTCCAGTAGGTATATTTTATTTTCTCTTTGACGATCGACTCCATTAGCTTTTTTATATTTTCTATTTTTCAACCGTTTCCCCGAGCTGTATTTTATTTTATTTTTACAGACCATCTTCACCAGCTGTATTTCATTTTCTATTTTACAACCGTCTCCAGTAGGTGTAATTTATTTCATATTTTCCTAAAGCCTAACCTTCCTGTATTATGTTGTATATTTTCTAACCGTCTCCCCTAGCTGTAGTTTATTTGCTATTTTAAAACTGTTTCCAATACCTGTATTCTATTTTTTTTCCCATCTTCTCCACTAGCTGTATTTTATTTTATTTTTTTAACCGTTTCCCCATCATGCATTTTATTTTATATTTTTCAACCGTCTCCCCTAGCTGTGATTTATTTTCTTTTTTCCAACCGTCTCCCCTAACTGTAATTTATTTTACATTTTCTAAACGTCTCCCTTAGCTCTAGCTGTATAGTATTTCCTGTTTTATAACCGTCTCCACTAACTGAAATTTATTTTATATTTTCCAACCGTCTCAACTAGCTGTAATTTATTCTATACTTTCAAAACGTCAACACAAGCTGTATCTTATTTCAAATTTGACAAAGGTGTCCCCGAATTTTATTTATTATATATTTTCTAACCATCTTCAATAGCTGTATTTTACTTTCTTTCTATTTTAAAACTGTTTCCAATACCTGTATTATATTTTCAGTTTTCCAACCGTCTCCACCAGTTGTATTTTATTTAATATACTCCAATCGTCTCCACTGGCAGTATTTTTTATACTATTTTACAATCCTCTCCAGTATCTGTAATTTAATTCATATTTTCCAAAAGCCAAACCTTTCTGTTTTCTATTTTCTATTTTGCAACCGTCTCAGTGAGCTGTATTTTATTTTATATTTCAAAACTGTTCCCAACACTTGTATTCTATTTTTCTATTTTACAACCGTCTCCCTTAGCTGTATTCTATTTTATGTTTTACAACCGTCTCTCTTAGCTGTATTCTATTTTATGTTTTACAACTGTCTCTCTTAGCTGTATTCTATTTTATGTTTTACAACTGTCTCTCTTAGCTGTATTCTATTTTATGTTTTACAACTGTCTCTCTTAGCTGTATTCTATTTTATGTTTTACAACTGTCTCTCTTAGCTGTATTCTATTTTATGTTTTACAACTGTCTCTCTTAGCTGTATTCTATTTTATGTTTTACAACTGTCTCTCTTAGCTGTATTCTATTTTATGTTTTACAACCGTCTCTCTTAGCTGTATTCTATTTTATGTTTTACAACCGTCTCCCTTAGCTGTATTCTATTTTATGTTTTACAACTGTCTCTCTTAGCTGTATTCTATTTTATGTTTTACAACTGTCTCTCTTAGCTGTATTCTATTTTATGTTTTACAACCGTCTCTCTTAGCTGTATTCTATTTTATGTTTTACAACCGTCTCCCTTAGTTGTATTCTATTTTATGTTTTACAACTGTCTCTCTTAGCTGTATTCTATTTTATGTTTTCCAACTGTCTCTCTTAGCTGTATTCTATTTTATGTTTTACAACTGTCTCTCTTAGCTGTATTCTTTTTGTGTGTTTTCCAACCGTGTCCGCTAGTTGTAATTTTTTAAATATTTTATAAACCTCTACCCTACCTTTGTTTTATTTTTTAATTTTCCAACCGTCTCACTCATAGCTGTATAATATTTCCTGTTTTACAACCATCTCCCTTAGCTATAATTTTTTTTATACTTTCGAAACGTCAACGTGAGTTGTTTTTTATTTACAATTTTACAAACGTCTCCCTGAACTGTTATATATTTTATATTTTCCAACTGTCTCAACCAGCTGTGTTATATTTTCTATTTTACAACCACCTCCCTTAGCTGTATTATTTTTTTAATTTTCCAACCCTCTCCCCTAGCTGTATTTTATTTTTTATTTTACCACCGTCTCCTTTAGAGCTGTATAATATTTCCTGTTTTATAACCGTCTCCACTAGCTGTAATTTATTTTATATTTTCGAAACGTCAACACAAGCTGTATTTTATTTCCAATTTTACAAACGTCTATCCAAACTGTTATTGCATATTTTCCAACCATCTTCAATACCTGTATTTTATTTTCTATTTTAAAAAAGTTTCCAATACCTGTATTATATTTTTAGTTTTCCAACCGTCTCCACTAGTTGTAGGCCTATTTTATTTTATTTTTTCTAACGGTCTCCACTGGCTGTATTTTATTTTATTTACAACCGTCTCCCTAATTTGTAATTTATTTTGTTTTCCAACCGTCTTCACTTGCTGTATTTTATTTAAAACATTCCAGTCGTCTCCACTAGCTGTAGTTTATTTTTTATTTTTCAAACTTCTACACGATCTGTATTTTCTTTTCTTTTTCAGACCGTCTCCAGTAGCTGTAATTTATTTCATATTTTTTCCAAAAGCCTAACCTATCTGTATTTACATTTTCCAACTGTCTCCCCAGTGTGAATTTTATTTTCTAAATTAAAACGGGTTTCCAATTATAATTGTATTTTATTTTATATTTTACAACCGTCTCCCTTAGCTGTATTATATTTTCAGTTTTCCAACCGTCTCCACAAGCTGTACTTTATTTATTATATTCCAACCGTCAATACTAGCTGTATTTTTTTTTTATTTTAAAAGTTTACAATACCTGTGTTGTATTTTGTATTTTCCGACCATCTCCACTATCTGTAATATTTTTTCCCTTAGCTGTGTTATATTTTCTTTTTTCCAAACGTCTTCATTAGCTGTATTTTATTTTCTATTTTAAAACCGTTTGGAACACCTGTATTCTATTTTTTTATTTTCAATCCGTCTCTACAGCTCTATGATAGAACAGAATAATAATAATAACAAATAGCATTTGTGTAGCTCGACAGCAAGCTCTATGCGCTTTAAACATAGCATATATATAATATTATTACCGCAGCAGACCCTACAAAACTCAGAAACATTCTCAGCTTCCCGGGAATCATACAGTTCAAATACTTCAAGCAGCCGTTTCAGCGCTCATTTTTTAAACTTGTGTCGACTGCTTGTTATTTCCTTTTACACTTTACAACCGCCTCCACTAGCTGTAATTTATTTTATTTCTAAACGTTTACTCTACCTGTGTTTTATTTTTTATTTTCCAACCGTGTCCACTAGCTGTAATTTACTTTATATTTTCAATACGTCAACCCTATTTGTATTTTATATTCTATTTTACAACCGTCTCTTTTACTACCTGTATTTTGCTTTTTCTTATCCCCTTCTCATCCAAAGTTCCGGTTGACCGTCTTTATAGCCGCCTCTTACCTGGCTACAAATATATTAACACCCAAAGCAGCGATTTGTTTAGATCCACAGAAAAATATAAATTAATTATAGACCAACACTCTTCTTGAGATGAAAGAAAAAAAAAACCTCTGAGAAAACCTGCGAGCTACAGTTGTCCCGTCATACAATCACACACTGGGGAGGTGAACGTTGCACGTGACAGAGCAAACAAGTGCAGCTTTCCCTCCAACCCCAACACATAGGCTAGTCGCCATCTGTATCAAACACCTTGATTGAAGAACATCTGGAACTATTGTCCCAATGGAACAGTTTTCCACAATTAGTAAATGGAGTGCTCCAAAGAGTAATAACATAGCAGACCTGCCGCTCGATGAAATCTAAAAATCTGGATCTCCGGGAGAAAAAATCGGGATCACCGACAAATCACCAAGGTGACTGCCAAGCTGACTTAAAACTTTTCCTGAGCTGTCCATACCATGTTATTGTATTGTTATATCTGTATAATATGCCCCCTGGGAGTCTCTCTCTCTCTCTCTCTCTCTCTCTCTCTCTCTCTCTCTCTCGTGTGTGTGTGTTAAAAAAAATCATGTTTTCTTTTTAAATCCTGAAGTTTCAGGTCAAGCACTCCTAGTCCAAGTGTCTAACAGACCCCCCCCCCCCCCCCCCACCTACCAACAAGTCCTGGAAGACGCTTCCACCAGTGTGCATAAACTTACGTTGACCCCATCAACGGACGGTCCCCGACACACGCGCGCAACTCGCACGCCGCAGTCATGTCACGTGGTGAGAACGAGCAATTGAAACAGTTTCACCAAAGATACTCCACTATATCTTTGGTTTCTCTGACGGGTTTTGATGACGGGCCCGACCGGGGATACGGGAACTATTTATTTGTGGATGCCTTGGGCACGACTACCTTCCAGAACTCGGACAAAGCTTGTTTGGAAAGTAGCAGCTGAACTCTGAATAATATTGACCACTTGATATTCGCAATAGAAACAGTTATCAGGCTATTCGTTCATGGTTATCAGGCTATTCGTTCTTGGTTATCAGGCTATTCGTTCATGGTTATCAGGCTATTCGTTCATGGTTATCAGGCTATTCGTCCATGGTTATCAGGCTATTCGTTCATGGTTATCAGGCTATTCGTTCATGGTTATCAGGCTATTCGTTCTTGGTTATCAGGCTATTCGTTCATGGTTATCAGGCTATTCGTTCATGGTTATCAGGCTATTCGTTCATGGTTATCAGGCTATTCGTTCTTGGTTATCAGGCTATTCGTTCTTGGTTATCAGGCTATTCGTTCATGGTTATCAGGCTATTCGTTCTTGGTTATCAGGCTATTCGTTCTTGGTTATCAGGCTATTTGTTCATGGTTATCAGGCCATCATCGGAGAATTCTGAGTGAAAACAAAAGCGAAAGTGGATCTTGAGAATGTCCCAAGTCGGACAAATCGATACATGTGTACAACTTCTATAAGTTTAGGCTGTCCCTGCGCTGTTATGCAAAAAAAAAAAATGTCTGAAATTTTGCAAAATGAACCCAAAAATCTGAAATTATGAGATTCTGTTAATTTTAAAAAAAAAATGATTTAGGAAAATAATCAGAAATTATGCAAAAAATTATCAAATTTTGCTAAATTATGCGGGGTGCAGAAAACCCCGGGGACAGATTAGATCTAGACCTATAGTTGAAATAACAAGAGTTGACAAAGATCCAACACAACTTGGAGCAAGTTCACAACTAACTCCGGCATGGATATTTCACAAAATAGAGCACCGAGTTTCTCCTACTTACAAAAACTAAGTTCACCGGGCGCTCCCAACACTGTGCGGTGCCGGTCCCAACACTGTGCGGTGCCGGTCCCAACACTGTGCGGTGCCGGTCCCAACACTGTGCGGTGCCGGTCCCAACACTACTATGCGGTGCCGGTCCCAACACTGTGCGGTGCCGGTCCCAACACTGTGCGGTGCCGCTCCCAACACTGTGCGGTGCCGGTCCCAACACTGTGCGGTGCCGGTCAAATGACGTCACATGCCACGTCTCTATACACAGCGCGCTGGTGAGGTGGGGTGGGGGGGGGGGGGGGGTAAAGAGGATTGGGCCCAATGAAGTATGAAGGAATGGTGGCGGTGAACAACAGAAGTTGCTTCAGTACGGGGCACGTCCCAAAAACAGACCTTGTTACTTTCACTCCTGCACACAGATGCACTGCTTCGTGGGGCAAACTGCAGTACTGTTTGCTGCAGACCACAAATTTATAAAGCCACCAAAACTGTCGCAAATCAATCATTTTCAAGAAAATGTCAAACCTAACAGTAAAATATCAAATTATGAGTTAAAAAGTTAAAACAAGGGCACCTAGATTTTTTCTCCCCTTCTCTTTTAACCGTTTTTCTCCCCTTCTCTTTTAGCCGTTTTTCTCCCCTTCTCTCCAGCGTTTTCCGCAGTTTGTAGGCCACGACCCAGATATTAAAGTAGATAATCTCGCCAACCCGTCGACACGCCCTGAAAAATAACACTCATGCATTCTTGTGAGCTCTTCAGTTTCTTATGTTAATTTTAATTTTAAATTTTAGTGAGGAAAAGAATAAATTGGAAGTGAATTAAAAAGTATATATATATATTTTATTTTTTTTTAAATATATAAAGGCCTATATAGTAAATTAAACGTATTTGGTGAACTTTGAGTTTGATACTTGGCATTGTATCATTCTTGTGAGCTCTTCAGTTTCATGTTAATTTTAATTTTCATATTTTTACACTTTTGATAATATAATGTGAATGTTCTTTGAAGTGAGTAAAAGATCTCTATGGAAGTGTATTTTAAAAAAAATTATTTTAAAAATATAAAATATTAACGCAATCTTCAGATCGCCGCGCAATTATACGATCGTTAAAACACGCAGATTGCACGGAACATAATAATGTGCTACATAATTGAAAATATTATAATTGTGTCTACTGACTGCCACATTCCCCATCGGTAGATGACGGAACTGAGTTTACGGAGGGAAATTGGACACTTTTCCAAGGTAGACAATAGTAATACAATGTCTATGGGAGAGAAAGGAACTGAACTTCCAAATGTTGTATTGCAGCCCAAAGCCTTACCCCTGCACAGAGTGTGGGCAGAAATGACAAAACCTCCAGTGAGCTGATTGTCCGTTGTCTCAAGACAGGACTTTGTCCAACAACCCCCCCCCCCAAAACAAACACTACCAAAAATGAAACTTCAAAGATTCAAAAGCATTTATTTGATCCAAACAGGAGGCAGCTATGAATATATACACACACAAACACACGCACGCATGCACGCAAGCAGACACACGTCTAGCATCTTTTAACTCGAGCTGCTGTCCATTCAAAGTACACTCACGACTCACATACTGACACCCATGATACAAACCTTCAGAGTACATTCAAATACTGAAATTCTAACAACAGGCAAACCTTCAGCGTACACTCATATACTTTTTTGTTTTAGTTTTAGCAGTGATTTTACGGCACTAGCAACTGCATTCGGTCATAGGAGCGCCAACCTCACACACAGAAACTACAAACGACACAAACATTCCGCGTACACTCACACACAGAAACTACAAACAACACGCAAACTTCGGCGCCACCTCAATCCGCCGACCTCTTGTGCCTCTTGTTGTTGTAGAGGCGGGTGAGGTAGCGGATCCTCTTGTCCACGCGGTTCCACTCCGAGGGGTAGAAGGTCTTGAGTCGCGGCCCCTCCCACTCCATCTTCCTCGTCAGACGCTCCAGTTCGTTCCCCTTGAAGGCAATCAGCCACTTGGGCCCGGTCAGCAAGTCCGCGGGATGCACGTCTCCGTCTCCCAAGATGTCTACCAAGGGGGGAAATTAAAAAAAATTTTTTTAAAATATTTACGAATATACGAAAACGAATAGAGGTGGTACTTGAGAGTATACAAAGAAAAGAAGGAGAGATAGAGAAAACAGATGTTTGATCAATGACAGGAAAGAAGGAGCGAACCCCACCAAAACACCAACCAACCACCCATGACAAGACAAAAAAATGGAACAACCAAAGCCCTGGGTCTGGCAGAGTGCTGCAGTTACCGATGTAATCGTTTCAAAACATTTACTGATGTAATCGTTTCAAAACATTTACTGATGTAATCGTTTCAAAACATTTACTGATGTAATCGTTTCAAAACATTTACTGATGTAGTTGTTTCAAAACATTTACTGATGTAATCGTTTCAAAACATTAACTGATGTAATCGTTTCAAAACATTAACTGATGTAATCGTTTCAAAACATTTACTGATATGATGTAATCGTTTCAAAACATTTACTGATGTAGTTGTTTCAAAACATTTACTGATGTAGGTAGTTGTTTCAAAACATTTACTGATGTAGTTGTTTCAAAAGTTACCGATGTAGTTGTGTCAAAAAAATTACCGATGTAGTCGTTTTGTCCAAAGAGAGCCCTGTCCTTGGTCCAGCGGTTCTTGGCCTTGTATGGGTCCAGAGACCTCACGGGCCGCTCGTTGCGAGGGAGAACACCTGAGGAGGAGAAGAACGGGAGGATTTCCGAGGTTTAGTTAAACAAGACATATATATATGTGAAGCGTGCTGACAAAATGAGTTACTTCTCGAATTTGAGCCCTATGGAAATAGATACACCACGCTTATAGGTGAAGTTTTTACAAATTATAAGTATGAAATAATATAAGGCATGTTATATTTTTAAAAATATGGCATCAATAGGAAAATCTACAAACTTGACCCTGGTGTCGATTTTTGGCCAACGAGAAAAACACCCGAGAAGAGGAAGTGGACGTCTGGCTGAAGTTTTAAAAGAATTGTGATTTAAGCCGCCAGGATCTCACTACTAGAGAAAACCCAGGTTTTTTTGGGGTAAACTTGGCAGGTCAGATACACAGCTCAAACATATTACATACGGTGAAATAAGACAATCACTGTACAAACGGCCACCTGTATAAGACAATCACCTGTACATGACCACCTGTATAAGACAATCACCTGTACAAACGGCCA
>NW_004797983.1:197015-200187 GCF_000002075.1 Aplysia californica
CAATCACCTGTACAAATGGCCACCTGTATAAGACAATCACCTGTACAAACGGCCACCTGTATAAGACAATCACCTGTGCAAACGACCACCTGTATTTATAAGACAATCACCTGTGCAAACAGCCACTTCCCATTTCCCAACCTAGATGGTTTTTTATACAATATAATGTCAAAGTGTAAGACGTCCACTTCTCTAAGATGGCTACTCCCCCCCCCAACAATGGGTAGTCCTTTTCCACACACCACGGACAGTATCTGCCCTGAGTTTTACATTTAGGCCCGTAATGTCACTGTGTAAGTAAGACGTCCACTTCTATAAAGATGACCACTTTTCTCCCCGACAATGGGTGGCCGTCTCACACACATCACAGACTGTATAAATAAGTGGATTATCTACCTTGAGTCTTATACTTGGTCTGATAGCCGTATCTCCGGGGCCCGGGGTTTTTGTACGGGCTGGGTGAGGCGTACGCAGAGGCTTTGTCCTCTTGGCTCTCCAGTTTGTATGTGGCCAGACTGTGGTCAGATTTAGACGCACCGTACCCGCTACCGCTGCTGCTGCTGCTGCTGCTTCTGCTCAGGAAAGTCTGTCAAAATATCAACAAAAACGACATGTGTAAAGAATGAGTTTTAATTTTAGTACCAATTAATGGCACTTGCAACACAATTAGGTCGTAAAGTGCTGAAGATTAGAAGTGTTACAAGAGAGTAACATGCAAAGAGAAGAAGAAGGAGAGATAACAATGATAGAGATGTAAAGTTTGATAGGAAAGAAGGAGCAAACCACACCAGAGCATCCATCAACCACCCACTAAAAATAATAAACAAGACGAGGACCTTCATTGAACAGTTACTGGGAGAGAAAAGTGAAACAGCAATATAATATCAATTTATATTATAGTCAAAATAATGAAATAAAGAAACTGACATATAATATATGGGTGACCTTATTTAGGCCACACTGTGGCCTAAATAAGCTAAACCCCCCTCCCTTACCTTATTTAGGCCACACTGAGGCCCAAATAAGCTAAACCCCCCTCCCTTACCTTATTTAGGCCATATGTGGCCTAAATAAGCACTCCCATAATATATATATATATATCCTTCCGCTGGGCAAATTTTATAGAAGTTTGGATTTTGAGCTTCACATCTTTTATTTTTATTTCCATTTATAAAAATAGACATTTCTAAGTGGATTTCAGGGACACTTAAACTTTCGAAATCACCAAACTTTGTCCGAAATGTTCTCCTCAATTTTATCTTTGACATTAAGCAACTCCCACCTCCTTTAAACTCACCAACATCTCGACTTCTGATCAAGGTATATGGGTTTTCTTTTCAACAAAAGCAAGGAAAATGAATAGGCTTTGGTCAATACCGCCATAAATGCAAAAAAATGACACAATTTTATAGGCAATAGCCCGTCAGCATTTAGCGTTTATAAATTCTCGGCAACATCCACCTACCAGACATTTCGAGCGACTGAAGGCCCAAGTTGTGGACATCATTGAGGACAGTCGTGAAGGCAACATCTTGATCTGCCCTGCAACGTTAGGAATGAGAGAAAAGTGATTAATAAAAACTGACAGTTTTAAACTGGCGCTGCAGTCTGTTTTGAAGCTCTCTTTCGTTTCTCCAGAAGAAAAATAGGTATAGGAATAGACCTCCTTGTGTGCGCAGATCGACTACTGTTCATCAGCTGTTCAGGTTCGTTCAGTGCAGTTTTAGTTTTTTAAATTTTAATCACCTCTCGCATTTCATTCAAAGTCAAATTAAACGAAGAAAACAGTCACCCCTTCCTCCGGAAAAGGTTTATTGTAATCATAAAGTGTTCTTTCCGAAATTTGAATTCTTATTTATAATATTATTCAAAAACTTGTTAGTTTCACTTTGATTCTTTAAACACAAGTAGGGTAACTCTGTTCACAAAGCATGCGGTAAGATTGAAAAATACTGGACCAGCGGACTGACTTTGCCTCTATGTCTCAACCTTGGGAATTCATGATTTCCCCCAGTTTTTAATATCAATGGAGAATCTCGGACCGGTAGATCTATTCATTAAAATTTTGTCAGGGGCCCCCCTGACCCCCTCCTCCACCCCAACCACCCACCCCACATTCTCGCGCAATAATACGAGTGGTCCGGTATTCTTCAATCTTCCCAAGCGTACACGCATGCATGCGAAGAGGGCGCCACCGAATTTGGAAGGACACTTTTTTAATAGAGGCTCAAAGAGAGGAGTGGACCATCTTGTTAAATGTTAGACAGTAATTAGTAACAGACTCTTACTTTGGGTAGCGAGTTGCGAACGAATCTTCAAATAATAGCGGACAGCTCGTTACCCGTCCGCTCGTTTGCGAGTAGTTCGTTACTTGCGGACGCTAATTTTGCGAGCCCGACCAAACTCTTTTAGTTTAGTTTTAGTATGAGTTTTACGGCACTCGCAACTGCATAAGGTCATAGTCATATGATGAGCGCCAGAAGATTAGAGATGTTACAAGAGAGTTATAAAAGACTAAAAGCTTCTCAGAAGGCAGTCTAAGGAGAGTACTTAACAAACATAAAAAAGAAGAAGGGAAGATATAAGTACGATAGATGTTTGATAGGAAAGAAGGAGCAAACCACACCAGAGCACCCGCCAACCAACCACTACCCAACTCAAATACACAAGCAGTTGCTTACTTTAACACAGACTCCACAAAAAGGCTAGATCTAGAAGACTAAACCTTCCTCCAACGACCATGCCAAAGAGAAAGTCAGAGGTCAACAACAGCCATCTTGTACAACTTCTGTGGTTTTCACACGCCAGAGAGCGTTCTTACGTTTATTCGCACGGCTTTGCGAGGTAAGATCTTTTCTCCTGGGGGCACTCGCCGTACAGAGGGATAAACAAAAACCTTGATAAAATTACAATTGTCTCAAAATAGAACTTCTGAACCCAACCGCTAACAGAAACGCTATATAAGTACCAGGTTTAACAATTATTTAAGTTTTCGTCTAAGCAGAATATATGGTTCGATACAGAGATACAGAGATCTTCTATATATTCAATGGCACGTTAGAGAAAAGGGAAGCAATCCATGTAAACCGGAGTAGGATTCTGCATTGTTGAATTACCTCTCATCCTCTAGTCTCTCTCTTTCCTGAGCGTACTCCGTGGTATCGAATTTAAA
>NW_004797983.1:201121-202459 GCF_000002075.1 Aplysia californica
CCTTTCAAAAAAAAGGAAAAAAAGTAAAAAGAAAAAAAAAGTAAACAGCTGTAAAAAGTAATGGGAATAGCTAACTGATCAGTAGAAATCACCACCAAGCCAGTGTGTCAGTGTGTGGAATCAGATCAAGCTCACAGTCAAACCTACCACCATCGCCACCACGGAGGCGGAAGCCTGTCAAAGGGGAATTCATCGACCCCCAAAACCCCCACTAATCCCCCCCCCCAACCACCTCAACCCTCCCCTCCCAACCACCCCAACCCTTCCCCTACTACCACCCCACCCCTCCCCTTTCACCCACACACCCATTTCCCCAAACCAAAATACAATATTATGTTTTACTTTTTTTTTAAATACATAAATCTCCTTTCGATAAGTTGCTAATATTAGAGATGTAAACTTAAAAGTCATGAGACAGAAACCTGTCCAGTGTCAATACAGACTTTGCTTTTTTCTCTTTCTTTTGTTTTTTCCTGTGTCCTTTTTTCGAGAGCCATATTAGGAGTAGGCCCCAATTGTCTTAGTTGTAGCATTGGCTGTAACGGGGTTGGTAAGTAGGTTACAAGAAAGAATTTCACCACAATGGTGGAACAATGGGATAATTATATTATTAGGAATAAAAGTGATTAGATCGGTAATCCTTTTTTATACTTTTTGTTTCTTTGTTTTGTTTTGTGTATTGTTTAGTTGGGTTTTTTTTTTTGCTGGCTTCTGTAGTCTTTTTTAAAAAAATCTCTAGAGCCCCATTCTCCTTTCCCACTCCCCTCACAGAGAGAGACACTAGACTTTGCAGCTATCTGTGTGTCACAGACTGACCCTAGCAACTGACGAAGGTTAGCCAAAAATCACACGGGGGCTATTTCTAATTGGTGATGTTATTAAATAGAAATTTATATAATGTTATTTTATAATAAGAGGTTTATCCTCGCTAGAGAGTTGACAAAAACTAAGTGGCCAAACTGAGAATTGAGCAAGCCAACTGTGTGTTGTCTGGCTAGAAGGCTAGTACCAGACCAATGTAAACATTTCGACAGATCTAGTGTTCTTACTAGGAGCAGCAAGAACAACAGACACCCTTGCTGCAACGCAAGACAGAGTGAAGTGGAGGTCCATGATCGCCCACGTCAGTCGGCAAGGCACCGGGTGATGATGATGAGTGTTCTTACAAAAGGGTGGCATCTCAACATCGTTGGGAAGTAGGAATTGGAATTGAAGGGACAAAATGGAGATGGTGTAACATAATTTAATATTGAAAGATGTGTGTGTGTGTGTGTGTGTGTGTGTGTGTGTGTGTGTGTGTGTGTGTGTGTGTGTGTGTGTGTGTGTGTGTGTGTGTGC
>NW_004797983.1:203902-207804 GCF_000002075.1 Aplysia californica
AGAGAGAGAGAGCAAGTGAGTGCACGCGAGCACTGTACATGTATCTGAGTACGCTTCATGAACCCAAAAAGACCTGTCAAACATCAAAGTATTCAGAGCGTTTATGGACATGCAAAACGCAATTGCCTGTGAAGGGATAATCACCGCGCATGCGCGTACATGGAACTCCCGGGCTCCTTCTCAGCGGCGTCTCACTCTGCCCCTGGCTGGGTCTTTAGAACATTCATTTTTTGTTTATCTCACAATAATTGTGCAAATTTTGAATTTCATTTTTTAAATGTCTGTTCCCTTCCGCGCATGCCACCCACCGCTTTTGTTGTGGCTTTGTATGTTGATGATGTTTTTGTTTTTCTATTATTGTTTGTGGTTCGATGATTTGTGTTTTGTTTGTTTGTTTGTTTGTTTGTTTGTTTGTTTGCTTGTTTGCTTGTTTGTTTGTTTGTTTGTTTGTTTGTTTGTTTGTTTGTTTGTTTGTTTGCTTGCTTGCTTGCTTGCTTGTTTGCTTGTTTGTTTGTTTGTTTGTTTGTTTTATTGTCATTAATGTCATCGCTGTTGGCCTAGAGATGCAGTTCCGGCACGTACACGTAGATCTACAATGTATTCATTTTGCCATTTTCTGGTTTGATGTCTTGGAATCTGATGTTTTAGTGAGGGTCAGGGGTTTGTGGTTTAGGGTCAGGGGTTAGGTTTAGGGTTAATTATGGTTAGGGTTAGGGTTAGGGTTAGGGTTAGGGTTAGGGGTAGGGCTAGGGCTAGGGCTAGGGTTAGGGCTAGGGCTAGGGTTAAGGCTAGGGTTAGGGCTAGGGTTAGGGCTAGGGTTAGGGCTAGGGTTAGGGCTAGGGTTAGGGCTAGGGTTAGGGCTACGGTTAGGGCTACGGTTAGGGCTAGGGTTAGGGCTAGGGCTAGGGCTACAGGTAGGGCTACAGTTAGGGCTACAGGTAGGGCTACAGTTAGGGCTACAGTTAGGGCTAGGGTTAGGGCTACAGTTAGGGCTAGGGTTAGGGCTACAGTTAGGGCTAGGGTTAGGGCTACAGTTAGGGCTAGGGTTAAGTTTGTGAGTAGGATAGAACTATATTTTTTCTCATTTGAAATTTAAAAATCTCAACATTTAATATTTTTTGTTTTGTTTAATACATATTTGTTTGCATGCATTAATTTTATTGTTTACCAAAATGTTCCTACGGTGTTAGTAAAGTGCTTTTTATTCATTGTTATACTTAATTTCCTTTTCATGTTAGAACAGCTATGACCATTTTTAAACCTGGGATCAGCAGCTTCTTTTTCTATGGATGTCTCCGAGCAGTTTTGAACTGTTGACACAGTATATAGTCACAGAAAAGAATTCTCTTTACGCCATCTTTTCAATTATGAAGACGACAAACACTCGTGGAAGAATCTCCAAAGACGATGAATTTTCCTCCTGGAAGGCCACACAAAGAAATTCCACTCCACGAACAGACGCCACAGAAAACATTCACAGTTGGGACGCCGTTGAACAAATATTTAGTTACTCTAATAACAAATTCCACGTTAGCACGTTATTTAGTGCGCAAGATATAAAATTCTAATATTCCGATCACAGGTCGACATTTGTTATTGTTTCTGGACATCTTTGAGGGAAGGACCAGTTTTTTATCGCTCTTTTGTCCTGTATGTAATTATAATCATTGTACGTAGGCCTACGCCTTTCTCTGTTTGATGAGCATGTTATTGAGTTTTTGGACTTGATTGATTTTTCCTAATTCTTGAAAGCTTTTATTAAAAGCTGTCTGCAAACATGATGGGATTTTTATGTCATCAATAAATATTACAGCAAATTTACCGTAGAGTGCTTAAATACAAACAACATTTGCTAAATTGTTTTCCTGGGCTTGCAGTTCACAACCCTGGAATTACAAAGTTCTTTTTGCTCAGTGCCTAGTTTTGAGAAATTTGAATTAAAATTTTGAGTTTCACTACATGTCAAGCTATTAGGAATGCAATTCTTTGAATGATTTGACAACGACTTTGGATTGTCTTCCGATTGTGATAGAGCAGAGAGAACATTCATTGGTTTCTGACCTCATGGTCTAAGATCTAGTAACCCAGAGCGGTAAAACAAATGTCAGATACAACTTTGTCATTCTAAAAGAGAGAGTTGTCAGATATAGCACAACCCCAAGGCCACTGTATTTTATCCCCTTGCACCACTCTGGACGGTTGTCTCTCCCACAGGGGGCGCAACTGCTCAGACGGCGAGGCGCCACCCACACGCCATGTTGTCTGTAAGGTAGAGTGCGTTCTCCACATCTGTGGTGTTGTAGTTCCGTGCTTCTCTGTCGTACGAAGGGGACGCGAGTTCGATTCTCGAGTTGGGGGAAGTTTTAGCGGGTATCTCCTTTTTTGTAAGTGTTTTACGGCGCTCGCAACTGCATAAGATCATATGAGCGTGCGGGACACATTAAACAGTTTTAGTTGGTAGGAGATTTTGAATTTTGCCCGGGTGGCGGCCGAAGCCTACTCTTATCGTTTTTAGACCACCAGGGGATTTTTAACGAGCTCAACTTGCTCACGGGACGTCCGTGATTTTTTCGCCCTTGTCCGAAAATGCTAGGTGTAGATTTTTCCTTCCAGAAGATCAGGAGTGTGGTTGAAAGACACCAGCAAGAAGGAGCCAGGGAGTAGCAGTAGAAAGGCTGCAGAAAGAGTCAGGAGCCCAGAGGAGGGGGAAAAGGAGGTGAGGGGGTGGGGGCAGAAAGTGGAGACGAAAGCAGACGACAGAACATTGCTAGATAGCAACAAAGGGGGTGAAAGGAGACAATTTTAGAGAAAAAAGTGTTTCGGTCGCTACCCGGATTCGAACCCGGGATTTTTGAATGAGAGGCGAACACCTTAACCTCTAGGCCACGAGAGCCCCCAGGTTTGCCTTGAGTGTCACGCAAACTGATCGATAGTTAATTGTGTCTGTGTCTTTGTACAAGAAAATTAATATGATTCAACGTCTGTCTATCTGTCAGTCTGTCTTTTTGTCTTTCTGTCTGTCTGCCTGTCTTTTTGTCTGCCTGCCTGCCTGTCTGTCTGTCTGTACTCGAGATTAGAAAGTGTTACTGGTTGGTCCTGCCACCCCTCCCCCCCCTGTCGTTTCTGTCAATCTGTCTAACTTTTTATTGGCGCTCACCTTCCTCTGAGGAAATATTGAGTTTTTCTGTACGCGAAATGAACCAAAATCAATTTGCGTGACATCGTGGGGAAATCAGGCGCTCGTCAAAATAACGAAATCGAAGAAGCCGACATTATCACGGTCGATGGACAATTTGTATAGGTTTCTTTTTTTTTTTTTAGGGGGGGGGTGGCTCAACACCTTTAATGTCCATTTAGAAATGCATTCCTGAGTGTATATATATGAAAAACGTTGAACAAAGGCATACACTAAAAATGTAACTTTACAGTTTTTCAGGACACTCAAGTTTGACATTCCCCAGACATTGGTGGCCAATCCTTCACTCACCAATAGTAGTGTCTCCACTTCTTGTAAAGATAAATGGGTATGTTTTTTTCTGTGTGTTTTTTTAGTTAGTTTTTCCCCCCACCAAAAGCAAGGCAAAGGTTCAGGCTATAAGATCAAACCAATACAATATCCATACCCCCCCCCAAAAAAAAAAATCCAAAAAAAAATCGCCGAGGGCCTGATCCCAGCGTGTCACGAGACATTTGAGGAGATGTCCGCTAGTTTCTCTGTTTACTTCTGACGTTTCTGTCTGTGTGTCCTTCACCCAAATGTCTGCTGGTCTCTGAGTTTGGGGGTTTATACCTCCGGGAGAATACATCTCTCTGTCTCTCTCCCTCTCTCCCTCTCTCTGCTCCCTGTCTCTGTCTCTCTTTCTTTTTCTCTGTCTCTGTCAGTTTCTCCCACTCTCTCTCCG
>NW_004797983.1:210997-213956 GCF_000002075.1 Aplysia californica
CCCGAATCGCCCAACCGCCGGTTCCCCTACTTTCCACCACGACCAACACTCTCCCCAAAAATCGGCCCTTGAGAAATGAGAATAATCACATTATTAATATCCCTCAGGTCCCCACGCGCCCGTCCTCCTAATGGAGACGTATGAGATCGGGTGAGCTCGCGCGGCCACGGGTGGACTCACAGGGGGCGATAGTGACTCCCAGGTGTGGCCACATCACGTGACGTCTCCGTCCTCGTCAGGTCCCAGCGGTCGTTACTTCTCTATTAGGTAAAAAGCACAACAAGATAATACATCAGTGACTGACTCCTGACTCGCCCTGTCTCTGTGGCGATGAGACGATGTCTTGTAACGACTCACTCACGTGCATCATTTCATGCCCGGACGTTGTGGGGTCGTGAGCAGAAGACATTGCTTTTGGTCTCTTCAGCGTCTGGTCTTCATCATCCTACCCCTATCTCCATCACCAACCCAACGTCCATCCTCAACGCCAACTCTCACCCCACCTCAATCCCCAGCTCAATCCCCACCCCCTCCACCCCCATCTCGACCTCCAACCCAACCTCCACCACCACCCTCTACCACCTCCACCCCTCCACCCCTCCACCCCTTCACTCCAAACTCTACCCATCTCTCATTCACGAAGAAATTAGGTAAGGAGTAACAGAGAGACCTTAACCCCACCTCAACCTACACCCTCACCCTCATTTCCGAACAAAAAATAGCTCAGGGATTTCGAACAGACCCTCCACCCCCGTGAAGTTCTTCGCTTGGCATTTAGAAGGAGACGTTTAGTCCCCAACCGGGGATCTGGAAGATATTCATTTGCGTTTGTTCTCATTTCTCCGTGGAATTCTTTCAAACTGACACGGATCCGAAACTTACAAAACAAACGTCCAAAAAGCGACTGGCATTTATTTATCTACAACAAATGCTTTCGGAAAGAAAACAACAACAAAAACTTCATTGACCAGACACCATAACACATGGACAATTTTGGAAGCAAATAAATCAACAGAAAATAGGTCAAAGGGAAATCAGAAAGAGAGAATTCTAGAACTGAATTGGACGGACACACATTGAGACAATTGAAATAAAACATTACACCTCAAGCCTAAACATGGAATACACAAGGACAGAGAAAGAAAGGAAGGCCAAAGAAACACGGAAGAGGGACTCATGAAAATATGATCTGAATGTGTCAGTGAGGGGTTTGAACCTATACCAAACAAAACTAATGTACTCGTCGGCTCAGACAGTCAAAGTAGATTCAGATCTAAAAAAGCCAAAAGAAACAAAGTAAAACAGCCTCCAAAGATTATTCGAGGCATATCTCAAGGGCACTAATCTACTTCTTTCCGTTGCCCGACTATAATATGCTGCAGACGCATGGGCTAATGGGCACCAATCATCCGTCAGTGTCCCCTCAAGACATACAGCGGTTATGCTGGGCACATTTCTCCACGTCAAGGCTTAGTGATGTTCACACTTGTTCATTTATTCAACTGATCGGGTCGACATGATCTGATTGTCACAGAACATTCAGAATGAGAAGAAATTGTAACTGTCGGAGTTTCGTAGGACCAGAAAGGTGATACGCCAAAATGACCGAGAGAATGAACCGCTTACAGTGAAATCTGCTGAAACCGAAATGAGTTAGTCCGAAAACAGTGGCCAACTAACAGAACTTGAAATCTCCAGTAGTTTTTCTTACTGTTAATTGAGCTATCTCTCTGAACCAAAAGCACGGCGAAACTGAAAAAACAAACAAGAAAAAACCAAACCAAACAATCTGTCAGTCCAGCAGATGTCGGTTTAAGCAGACTCCGCAGTAGTTCGTTTTCCCAAAATAATCCAGTTCAACGCCATGCCGGAGCATTGGAAAAAATCGAAGAATGAACAACTCTTCGCCACCATTTTCGGCTGATACTCGTAGCCTCTAAACCCGAAAAAAAAATTAAATTCGTTGTTGTACCAAAAATTATGTAAATTCGTTTCCAAAGAATTCTGTTCTATTTCCTTCTCGGCCACGAGCAAATTTCATGATGAGGGAAGAGGACAAACTAGATAAACATCAGCACACGACGTCAGGGCAAAGCTTGCTACAATGACAACCGTCGTAGATGAAATCAGTGGCCAATTTGCTGGAGGTCTTTAATAGCTTTACTTGATTGACAGATTGCGTTTGGGCCCAAACCTTAGGCTTATCGGTACACCATAGATTTAGAATAATTCCTGCCCGGTGCACATTTGACGAGCACAGGAGGAAACGACGGTAGTCACAAACTGGAAATTGTGAGGGTGTCAATTTTAAAAGCTTGTGGACTCATAACTTCATTTTTGTTTGACTGGTGGTTTATTGTTGAGTGTTGTTGAATGGGACAACAATAATCAACCAACAGTTGAACAGAAATACAGTTATGAGTCAACAAGCGTTCAAAATTGGTACACTCACGATTTTCAGTTTGTGACTACCGTCGTTTTCCCCCTGAAGTCTTCATTTAATTTTGCTACCAGCGTATGTGGTGTAGCGGCTAGGTGCTTAGCTGTTGCACACAGGAGACCCCAGTTCGATTCCTGGATGAGAAGAAGCTTTTATTCCGTACATTAATATGCCTCCTCACCCCCTACCCCCAAAAAAACAGAAACAAAACAAAACCAAACAGTCTTATAAATGTTATTATTGTTGTCTGTCTTCTGTGTAGGCGTTTGTTACAGACATCCGTTTAGGATGAAATCCTGTTTGATTTAGAAACCCTGTCAAACCCGTTCTAACAGCCGCCTGTATAAACCAATCACCTGTCTAAAACAATCACCTGTATAAACCAATCACCTGTCTAAAACAATCACCGGTACAAACGGCCGCCTGTATAAACCAATCACCTGTCTAAAACAATCACCGGTACAAACGGCCGCCTGTATAAACCAATCACCTGTCTAAAACAATCACCGGTACAAACGG
>NW_004797983.1:217471-220575 GCF_000002075.1 Aplysia californica
ACACATACACACACACACACACACACACACACACACACAAACAAATAAACAAAGAGCAAAAACTAAACAAAATACTAACCGATTACTGAACTTTTCCTTTGAAGCTTTGAGAAGACAATCTGATGAACAAATACGAGCGAGTTCTCAGTTCCCTTTTCCAGGCCACAGCTCTCATGAATTGTCTGTTTCTTACTTTACTTTTCCATCCTCTGTTGCCGTTAAGCGTCGAGGGGAGATGCAGTTTTCTATAGTAGGCCAGCTCCGCAGCTCTTTCAGTTGGGGTATTATGATTTTTTTGGGTAGGAATCCTATAATGATGTTTGAGAGGTAGTTTGACGGCTTTGAGAAAATGTTAATGTGCACTCATGGTCCCACCAGGACTACGATAGAATTACATGTACGCTGTGCTGTATGTTTGCCAGTTAGCAGTTAACCACCACTCGCCCATCTCCTCTTTACCCCCCCCCCCACAACCGAAAAACAGCAACAAAAAAGATACCACTAAAAAAAAATGTACAAAAACAAAACAAACAACAGCCAACGAAACAAACCAAAACCAAAAATCAAAATCAAAACAGAATCAAATCAAAAAATAAAACACACTTTTCTTTCCAATTCCACCATTATGGACATAATTTCATGAGCGACGATTAAATACTGAATGCGGAAGAAATTGTTGAAGAAACTCAATACTCATTAGGTAGGTAATTTCCCCGTTTTGTGACAACATTATCTTCCACGCGCATGCTATGAGCAGACTTTGGTGGTTGATCAGGGTGTTTAACAAAGGCGCGGGGAACTTGTGGGAACATGGCAGAAGGATCATTAACGGCAAATTCGAAAAATTTTTGCAGGTTTCTTGACAATTAATTTCCGTCGACTTCCGTGATTTTTGTTCTTGATGGGTCGGAGCAGCACGATCCGTGTCATAGAAAGCAAACAGAGCCCGGCATAATTGACACATCACCCTTTGTGTCGTAATGTGGGGAGGTTCTATCGTGCGGTAATGTTTCGAGTGCGTGAGTATAAAGAAAATAAAAAGTATTATAAAATTATTTTTTTAAAGCAATTTTGAACCAAATTAACACCGGCAAGCCTCACTGAAAGTTTCCAACATTTATTTCCAGCAGCGTGTCTCTTCCTCTGTGGTAATTTGATCCAGGTCCCAGGAACTGTCGTCAACATTTATCGTAGGATGGCGGGTGGAGAAAGATTGAGAACTGAGGTGACTCTCTTTGTGTGACGCACACACTTTGCTCAAGAACTTCTGCTCTGGGGAACAAAGCGCAAAGAACAAACGGGCCTTTTTCTTTATTTGATTCAGCTTCTGAAACGAAGTGCTAACCGATTTCGGTTGTAAAAATGGTATCAGATTTCCGAACCTCCTCTGATTTTCCTGACACTACGTTAGGAAACTCAAGCTCTATATCTTCGGTGAACTCAGAAGACGTCGGCGAACCTCGGCAGTGGCCTTTAGTCAGTGATGAAGTCTATTCATCTCTCTGGTGGGTTTTCAAAGTGTGCGCGGTAAGCGTTTTCTGTTCCCTCGGAATCGTGACCAATGCTGTCAACATTCTTGTGTTTGTCAAACAAGGCGTTTCCAACAGTATGCAAGTACAGTTTGTCTTCTTGTCGCTGGTAGACGGAGCTTTTTCTGTCCTACAGCTCTCCATTCTCCTGTTCCGAGTTTTGTGGAAGATCTCTCCCGACCACGAGTTCCGATTCTCCCACCTATCTGCCGCCCAGGAACCAGCGGCCGGTCTCCTCTACTCCTGCTCCACTCTCCTCACGATGTTCCTCGCCGCAGAGCGAGCGGCCTGTGTCGTTGTCCCGCTCAAAGTGAAGAATGTCTTCACCAAAAGGAGAGCTCTGGTGTGTAGTTGCCTGATCTTTGTGTTTGTCGTCGGTTGTTACACCCCGTCCTACATCACAGCAGGTCTCGCCTGGAGGACTGACCCCAGGAACAACAGGACCCGCCTGGCTCTCTGGTTCGCCAAGGACCGGGTCAAAGCTCAGCTTTTCATCAACACGATGCTCAACTGTCTGCTGCCAATGTCGGCGCAGGTCACCTTGATGGTCAGTGCAGGGCTGCTGATCTCCGGACTACGCCGGTCGGTAAGGTTCAGACACTTCACGTCATCAGCGGGGACCAGACAACAGCAGACAGACACACGGGTCAACGAACAAAGACAACAGACAGACACACGGCTCGATGACAACGACAGGGCAGAACAAAAAGAAACACGTAAGGACACGCTCACGCAAGAAGAGAAGGAAAAGCCAGAAAGAAAATCTCACAAAGACCAAGGATCCGATCAGAAACTGTCTGGCAGAGAGCGACAACTGTCCAAGATGGTGGTTCTGATCTCAGTGATGAGTCTACTCTGTAACCTCACATCTCTCGCTCAGTCTGCGACTATCATAACCAAAGCGTTTATCCCAAGCTTTGACAGTTTTGTGGCTGGGCCATACAAAAATTTGGTGAACACATTTTACATTTTCTTGAGCCTGACGCGGTGCATTAACGCTTCTGTGAATATTTTTATTTATTTGAAATGCAACTCGGGTTACCGAAAAACTTTTAACCACATATTTTGTACAAAACATGTCAATGAACACTTGCATGGTTCAGAAAAAGACGAAACAGACACGCGAAGTGAAAGAAAGATTGTGTAGAACTCTGCTAAAACCAAAGGCGGACACTGTATGTCAATTGAGCAGCAGAAACAAATTAAATATAATCCCCCTCTGCGTCCTTCGTGGCTCAGATTTAGTAAAAAAACACACACAAGACAATTATTGCTTTATGAATGAGTGAGTGTTTTGTAGTTGTTGTGTTTTCTGTTTGTTGTCAAGGTCTATCGCCCCGCTCGACACACTACATGTACATGTAGGAGTTTCCTCCACGGCTGTAGAGAGCACACTCTGGCACCAGTTTGGGGTAAGGTAAAAAACAAAACAAAACCCAACATAAAAACCCCCAAACAAAACCCCAACAAAAACAACAACATAAGAAAACAACAGCAAAACCCCCAAAATCTCCACAAACACCAAGAGTCAGCGAGGGGGAGAGGAGAGGAGGGGAGGGGTGGGGTGGGGGAGGA
>NW_004797983.1:221624-224582 GCF_000002075.1 Aplysia californica
GGGGGGGAGGGTCGAAATAAACTGTTGCCAATTATTCTGCTTACTTTCGGTTAAAGAACTCAAAGTCATAAAAGAAGGGCTTTTTTTCGTCTTTTTAAAACTACTTTTTCTCAAACAATATCATAGTCATATCAGATTTGATGTTACAATCACCTTTTCCATGAATGTTTGTGTGTGGGGGAAACATCACCAACTGAACACTGTACTGCATCACAAAGCACTTGCTAAAGGCCAAAGACACAATGATATTATCGTCTACTTGAGTCTTGTCATGGCGCGACATTTGAGCTGATTGTTTTCTCGACAATGGCACGGACAATGACAATGGCAAAGACTAGATACTAGAAAGGACAATCTTTATCCATCTCGCGGGAGAAATTTGTCTTGGTCGTGTACAACAGTAGTAGTGGTGTTACAAAGTCTAGGCGCACTCACGGATACACGTCACAACAGTTATTATTACGGAATTATTTTCATTAGTAGTTGTTTTGTTTTTTTAGTAAAGAAAAGCATGCGGACACATTAACGGTTATCAAGTGCACGGGAAAAGTGAGATAGAAAGAAAAAAACAGCAAAAAGAGGGGTTGGGAGGGGGGAGAGGTGAGACAGACAGACAGACAGACAGACAGACAGACAGACAGACAGAAAAAAACAACAGAGGGACAAAAAACAGAACAAGACAGACAGTAAAAAAGCAACAGAGGGTAAAAAGTAAGACATACTTGTGGTGTCCTCCAGCCGTCGACATCATTTGATTGGCCAGATTAAAAAACAAACATCAAAAAAACAAACAACAACAAAACAAACAACAAAAAAACAACCCCCCAAAAAAACAGCAACAACACCAACAACAAAAACAGCAACAACACCAACAACAAAAACAGCAACAACACCAACAACAAAAACAGCAACAACACCAACAACAAAAACAACAACAACACCAACAACAAAAACAGCAACAACACCAACAACAAAAACAGCAACAACAACCACAACAGCAACCACAACAACAACCACAAAAACAACCACAACAACACCACCACGACCACCACCACCACGACCACCAGCACCACGAACAACAACAACAGTGGCACAGGCGTACTCCAAAAACAGCGCAATAGATAGAATCGTCAGCTAGATGGTAGGATGTTCTACGCCTTGACAGCAATCTCTCACAGGAGAGGAAACGTTGTTTCATTCTTGTCACATTTGTACCTAGATCATCATACATGTTCTTTGCTTTGTTCAACATCAACTAGACTTTCTTGAGCATACACAACCGATGTCATAGATTCAGAAAAAAAAATGAAACTGTGCTTTTTTGTGCTTTGTGCAACTGAACAGCTGAACGACGAAATGTTCGAGTCACACACTCAGACAAGAATGTTGACGCTCGTTTCTGTGTCTCTCTGTTGTTTGTTATCTGTGGTTTCTCTTTGAGGATATTGGTTGTTAGATCTAATATTGTTTTTGGTTGTGTCTGTTGTTTGTTTTCATTGTTTTCTCATTGGGGATATTGTTGCTACTATTGTTTTTGTTGTTTCTTTCTGTTGTTATCAGTGTTTTATCTTTGTTGTTGTCAACATCATTGCTTTTCTTGTTTCAAATATTCTAATGTTAACATGTTTTGAACCAGTGTTTTATATTGTTGTTTTTATAGATCAGATACACACATGGCAAATTCTATATATGTGGCGTGACACGTTCTATGTGACATTTGAACTTGGTACTTGTATTTGTATTTGTATTTGTATTTCTTATGCGTACATTTGTTCTGAAAAAATTAATAGATCTTATTGATTTTGCTGCTGCTCCTTTGTTAGGATGAGTACCGGTATTGGCCGGACGGCCACTGGGCCAGAAAAAACTCCTCTGATATCCAAGGTGGTAATTTTTTCCCAAAGTAGTTGAGAATATTCTTAGATGCATTCTCTAGGGCGACATTCACTTTAATGTTGATGGTGTCGCTGGTAAGATAAGATAGCATTTATCTATCCCCACAAAGAGAGATTTACTGAAGCATGGAGAAAATGAATATACTCACGCACTATCAACACACATACACGCAAACACGCACAAAACGCTCCCCCTCTCTCCCTCCTCCCCCCCCCCCTCTCTCTCTCCGCGATAGACTGCAACATTTTGACACTTATCCCCGCTCTGTCTCACCCAAGATTTCTGACTTCCGCTCCCGTCGACTTCCGGTTTGCCAGAAGGAGGGGACGGCGTCATCACTTCCGGTCTCTTCTCTCACAGTCACGGACGTTAATTGTTGGTCATCGCGGAGAAATCAGGCGCTCAGCAAAATGAGGAAATTAGAAAAACTAAATATTTCACCCGTTGACACTTCTTAGTTGACTGGAGGGTTTTTTTTTGGGGGGGGGGGGGGGGATACTTTTGAGCCCATTAAAAACCAAATTTCTGTGTGGATTTTTACTTTTTTTTTTTAAAACGTTGATCAAAAGCACACAAAATTGTAATTTTACAGTTTCAAAGGACAGTGGAGTTCTGGAAGTCAGCAATCCTGCGCAGTCATTTTCTGTCTGGTTCTATTTCTGATCCCAGGAGACACCCAATTCCTTCAAGTGCAAGTATCTCAATGTCTATTCCTTAAATGGGTATTTTTTCCACCAAAAGAGAAGCAAATGAACAACAGGCCTTAAGATTGTATTATAAATTTAATATACAACCCCCCAAAAAAAACAAAAAAACCAACATCAACAACAACAAAAACAAAATAACAACAACAATAACAAAAACAACAACAACAACAACAAAAACAAAAACAAAATGACAACAGCAACAACAACAACAACCAAATAACAACAGCAACTGACGAGCGCTTGATTCCGCCGTGTCATGAAACAATCATCATTACCTGTCGACTACCTTAATATACACGAATCTCTCTCTCTCTCTCTCTCTCTCTCTCTCTCTCTCTCTCTCTCTCTCTGTTTA
>NW_004797983.1:227308-229328 GCF_000002075.1 Aplysia californica
TGCGAAGACCTGAGGGTGGTTTTTTTTTTTGGGGTGGGGGCAAACTTATTTCCTTTCTACTGGGTATTCCGGCTTATTTTTTATTTCTGTGAATAACGAATTTGTAGTTTGTCGTACTTTGAGCATTCACGATCTTTAAATAATTCGTTTTATTTTGTGTTTTTTTTTGCGAGAGGGGTTGTTTTCGAATTGTTTTTGAATTGGGCTCTTGTCATCGTTTTTCAGAAGAAAAAAAACCCCGCACTAATTTCTCGGTCATATAAAGGCAGTTTTCAACTGAATTCTACCCCGACCCCTTTTTTTCGAAACCTCCCAAACACTTCCAAGAGATTGGTGTCTGCTTGGGCACGGTTAGTTTCTTCATTGCTTTGTATAACGACAACAACAACAACAACAACAAACAACCTCCCCCCCCTCCATAAAAAAGAAGCAACCACCAAGCGACAACCTAAGTTTGACTCTCATGTTGTGAAGCTTAGTGTATCGAGCATCATCGACTCTCTGTAGTTATGTTGTCTCCCTCTCAAGCCAGGGCGGTATGGGCGGCCGGGGTTGAAGTAGTCTCGTCCAAAGTGATCGGAAAACTGTTCCTGGAAGAGGGTGTAAGGAAGGCCTGGACTACTACAGACAAATGTTGGAACAGAACCAAGGACGTAAACTACACTGAACACGATCTCCGACAAGGAGTACACCAGATGGGATGTTGTCCCACATTTTGAACTGCTCTGCACACTTCACAAACATGGGTTTGCATATTTCAATAACCCAGAAGGCAGTGACAAAACTGGCAAAAGTGGCGAATTGGAGTAAGTTACAAGACAGCGCCCACCTTGAGATATGCCCGGTATCTGGCTGACTCTCTGTGAGTCAATATGACCTTATGCAGTTGCGGGCGCCGTAAAACCTTTCTAAAACTAAAACAACAAGAGCAGGCTTGAGCGAGTAAGTCCAAGTGTGGGATAAAGTGATCGTGAACAACGTAAGGGCTCAGGCCAAACAACAGTGGAGGGAAATCGGTAGACATACCCGGGCTCTCGAAAGTCAGACCCAAACTGACACTCTAACAAGCGAAAAACGTTACTCCAGGGAATTTCATGACGTAGTTTATTCCATGAATTGTTTCCAGCTAGGTCACAAACGATTGACTTGAATTTTCAAGACAGACAGTGTTTTGTTTTTGATAATTTTATTAACTCACACAGGACAGCTAGGTGAGTAGCGTCTGTGAAATATATGTTATGTTGTTCCAGGACCTTTTTAACCCCCATCCAGCCAGGTCTTTCTATCTTGTGTCTTGTTGAGAGACCATGTTAGCACTGATATGCTAAGGTTGGTATGAAGATGCTATTGGTGAGCTGGGATTTCCCTTCGGATGTCTGAGGCCAGTGCTGATTGTCGTTGTAAACAGAATTTCACGTCCAATATGATGTGTCCACAACGGTGTTGATTAGAAAAAAAAAGAATTTGCTCAGTTTGACAAAAGACGACAAGTCAACATTGGGAGTAGAATGAGGGTGGATGGTGAATGCTTTCGGGTGAATTGCTCCTTTCTTCCTGTCAAATATCTATTGTCCTTATCTCTCCTCCTTTTCATTGTATGTTACTCTTTAGTAACACCTCTAATCTTCGGCACTTATGTGACCTATTTGTCTTGCGACTGCCGTGGAGTTTTTTTTACTAAACCAAAAAAGGAAGACAGCACAGACATCTTTTCTTCGCCATACCGACGTTTGTTAACTTCATCTTCGGTTTTTGACCTTTAACAGAGGAGTCAAGATGAGCGGGAAAAAGCCGTATAAAATACTAATTAGCTCACTCCCATGAGGAAAGTTGCTTTTACTTTCCATTTCCATATTGCAAGAACCATCTTGGCCACTCAAGGACTCCAGCAGACGGCGGAGGAAGCTACTTCTCAAAGGACTTGGTCTGGCTTCGGTCCTGAAAATTAATTTGTTCTCCGGAGAGTCGGTCATGAACGTCTGAAAACACTTGTCCCCTGGGTGTCTACGGGCGGGGGGAG
>NW_004797983.1:230483-232442 GCF_000002075.1 Aplysia californica
ACACACACACATCTCCTTCCATGGCAGATATCTTGTCTTCTATTCTAGAGAGACGGGTATTTTTCTCATTAAAAACAAGCCAAAATGAACAAGCTTCAAGGTGATACCAAGAACTCTCTATATGCCCCAAACGTTCATGAGCGCCTGATTCCACCGCATCGTGACACGTGAAAAGTAGATCTAATATTATTCTGTGGGCAATTCCCAGTGTCCGGATCGGATGCGGGAACAACTTGACTTTCCTTCTATCCCCATAGAAAGGTCTAAGAAATATTCTGCTGACTTCCTGAGTAGAATCTTTCACTTCCTCAGCCTGTGTGTTCCAATCTGACGGTCCAAAGTCTGGAGTCCATGATATTAAGTCGTGGGCTCTCTTCACTCATGAAAATCAATAAATTCACTGTTTACTAAAGGGGTTTAGGAGGGAAATTAAGCGGCTTTGTCGTGCCCCCCCCCCAACTCCCTCCTCCTACTTTCTCTCTCACACCCCCCTCTCTCCCACCCCACCCCCTACAAGCGAAAAGACTGAGCGGGCAAAGAACTTCCCAGATTCCAAGCTGGTGGATCAGAGTCATGTTATCTGTTACTTTTTAAGAATATTAGTATTTAATTGGTTCGAAAGTCAGTGTTGTTTTGCCAGATTGACAAAGTTCTGTGTGCTCACTACGCAGTTTGGAGAAATCTGACGTGAACAATTTTGAGTTTCAAAACATGGTCAAGCTTTTTTTTTACGAATTTAATTCTTTGAATAACTTAATAACGACTTCGAATAATCTTACGATATAGATAGGGCAGGCGGAACATATAGTTTGCTTTATGACCTCATGGTCTTAGAAACTCCAAACGGCCAAAGATTCTGAGAGAACTTTGTAATTGTGAGGAAGCGATATGTTCAAGAACACCAGTCTGGGGATTGGAACCTGTGTCACCCACACATACCCCGTCCTTATAGAAAACAGAATCACCTGTGTCACCCACACATACCCCGTCATAATAGACAACAGAATTACCTGTGTCACCAACACATACCCCGTCATAATAGACAACAGAATTACCTGGGCGACCACGATGCTTACAAAAACGAGGTAAATAACTTGACCTATATACATTTCTGCGCTAATTACCGATCGGTGCTATCTTAAGATTTCACTGCGTGTTTTAACGATCGCATAATTTTATCATTCTTGTGAGCTCTTCAGTTTCATATATTATGTTAATTCAAGTTCTAATTATCATTTTAATTTTCATATTTTTACACTTTTGAAAATATATGTTGAATATTCCTTGATGTGAGGAAAAGAATAAACTGGAACTGAATTTATTTTTAGAATGATTTAAGAAGTCAAATATATTAATCCAATTTAAAGATTTATAGAATCGTTAAAACGCGCAGCGCAATCTTAAGATTGCCCCGATCGGTATTAGCACGGAACACATATGGGAACTAAGGAAGACGATATCAGCCCATAAGGAAAGGGGAAGACGACAAATCGGAGAGGAAAAAAAAAGAAATCCAACATCTTGCCGTCCACTCCAAACGTTGCACTCTTCCTTAGGTTCACAGACTCGTTTAAAGTCGGGTGTACTTTTTGTCAACCAAGTCTCATAGCCCGCCCCATAACACAAACACACACGCACACACACACACACACACACACACACACACACACACACACACACACACACACACACATATAAACACACACACACATACACACATATACACACACTTACATATACACATACACACACATACACACACATACATACACACACACACACATACACAGCCACCCACCAACCCACATTTTCTGTCTCCCTCAGTTTCATAACACACCCCTAACCCACATACCCTCCCATCCACACTTTTTTTAAAGCTCAGTTTCAAAACACTCACCCACCCACCTACTCACCCATATACCCAAACGTTCTGTTAGCTCAGTCTCGCAAAAACCTCAC
>NW_004797983.1:235427-238262 GCF_000002075.1 Aplysia californica
GATCCAGATATGTACCTTTAAAAACAAAGAAAGAAAGATATAAAGAAGTTTTTTACCATCTAGCATAAAGCTTTTGTCAGAATAAGCATCAATTTGTTTTGCTCTTTCGAGTATGTATCTTTGGAACTCCAAAGGTCTTGTACTTAAATTCCTGCACGTGGTTGAATGATGCATCTGATGTGATGTGTACATTTTGTCAGCGTTTCTTCTCGTTTCATATTGAATTATAATGAGAGTAATAGATAATTTAAATTTGTATATATACCTGTATGTGTTTTTATGGTTCTGTGCAGCCTGTAAACACTTTCTGAACGTTCCTTGTATTTATTTATTTATTCATTTATGTATTATTTATTTATTTATTTATTCCTTTCGTCAACATTTTCAGTTACGTCTTGACTCATGTATAGTTCAGTGATTTGCGTTTGTCGATAGTTGGCGAGTGCGCTGGTGTGGTTTGCTCCTTCTATCCTACCAAACATCTATCGTCCTAACCTCTTTTCTCTCTTCCCTTTGCACATTACTTTTAGCAACACCTCTCTTTCGACACTTATGTGGTTTTGCAAGTGTCATAACACTCTTACAAAACTAAACTAGTTTTATGTGTTGACTTACGTAAAGTCGGTAGTTTTTCTCTACTCTTTTCTTTCACAATTTCCCATCCTTATCAAGCTACCTTTGTTTATTAGTTCGTTGTCTTAGTTTCTTTCTGTCTGTTACATTTATTGTTGGGCAGCTCGCTGACCCCCCGCCAAACAGCCAGGAAGTATTTATATATATATGATATCGAGTTGAGTTACCGCTCCTGGACCCTCCCAGTAGCCAGGGACTTCCTGTTTGACCACGGGTTTGTCGCCCCTGTCGGTGAGACAAGGGGAGGTAATTCACGGGACGCTGCCCTGGGCCACTGTGGCGGACTGTCAGGTCTGTGGTGAGGTCTAGGCTCGACACACACGCTCTCTACAGACGGGGTAGTCGGGGGCTGTGCACGCTCTTATTTCATCAAACTCGGATGTTTGACCAGATAAACTGAGTTGTATTCGATTTCGCTAGTTTGCTTCCTTAGAATGGCAAAGTTCTATCTGACATTTTGGCCGTTTTGAGTTACTAAGACCATGAGGTCAGATACCACACTTTCTATCTGCTCTATCAAAATCGTAAGATTATTCGGAGTCGTCATCAAGATATGCAGTAAACAAGACCATGCGAGACAAAAGTGTAAACTCAGTAATCAGAGAAATGGTGGGCATAAATGATATCACGCATCACATCCAACACCAAAGAATTAAATGGTTCGGACATCTCTTGCGATTACCAACACACCACCCAGCACAAGTGTCTACATCCAAAAATTCGATGGCAACAAGGCTAGAGGGCGATCGAGAAAGACCTGGATAGATGGAGTCAGGGAAACATTAACCACCCACGGCATCCCCCTGACCCAAGCTCTCCGGCTGGCGACAGAGAGACGTCTCTTTCTTCCCACGACACCCAAAGGGTATAAGCGGCGGGTAAAAGTAAAGTCATCAAGATATTAACAAATCTCGACATATTGTGAAACTCAAATTTGTTTTCGTCAAATTTCTCATAGCTAGGCACTGAGCAGATAGAACTGTGTAATTCTAGGGTAGGGATTTGTTCATTGCTGCTTCATTTTTATCCTATCAAACATTCTAGAGTCTGCTTCTCTCCTACTTTCTTCATTTTTGTTGTTTGTTTGTTTGTTTGTTTGCTTGTTCTGTGTGTGACTTTCTGGTACCACCTCCATCATTCGGCACTTGTATGACCTGGTTTGTGTTGCAAGTGCCGTAAAACTCTTACTAAAACTAAAACTTACTTTCTATGACGTAACAATAAATTGTGGTATGTGTCGGATAGGTCCGACACTTTCGATGTAGACAAATCTGATTCATCTGCACACTGTGACTCACACCACTGATATGACGATAGCTGATTGAAAAAGCCCACAACGACCTCGATAATTTGGGTCTACTCAAGAATTGCCGCGGGTTAATTGTGGGGTTATTGTCTGTCAAACAGACACAGAGAATAGAGATACGTTTTGGGTGTATAAGGGGAGTGTCCTAATCTAGATTGCGAGAAGAAATTTGTGATTTGATTCCGGCCTCAATTAACCCTATTTGCCCCGTCCATTTAGCTCCAAACGGAACCTCGATAGCTGGCGAGGGGCCAATCCACGGAGGGTGACATGTCAGAGGGAAAAGTAGGGAGAAAATGGCCGCGCAAATTAAAAATTTGGTGACTTCAAAGTTTTAGTGTCCATGGGAAAGAAAAATGTACACATTATTGTGCCTGTGATCAGTGTTTTAAATTTGTTTTTAAATGTTTGATTAATTAATTATTTATTTTTAGGGAGGGATTTGGGGGTGTTACATTCTTTTGAAAACTTCTGACTACTACTAGTTCCCGTAACAGAGGTGTCTTTGGCCGTTTGTTTGTGTTCATTTGAAAAAAAAAAAGAGTTTTACGGTCTTTGCAACACAATGAGGTCATATACCTGCTGAAGATTGGAGGGGTTAATATTGATTAACATACAAAGAACAAAAAAAACGGGGCAAGATAGATGTTTGACAGAATAAAGGGAGAAAGATAAAGACGACAGATCTAGATGTTTGAATGAATAAAGAACCAGCAGGCCATACCACCAGAACACCCGCCAACCACCCTCTATGACTGTTTATTTGTGTGTATGGTTGCTTGTTTGTCCGTGTTTTCTCTTGCTGCTACTTTCTGCGACGTCTTTGAGTCATGGTTTTTGGTTTGGTTTGGGTTATTTTAGGTTTCTTTAGGGTTGGTTTTTTAAATGTTTTTTTT
>NW_004797983.1:240077-241108 GCF_000002075.1 Aplysia californica
CCCCAGTGTCATGCGATCAGCCAAACATAACGCCAAGTACTGTCGACTTCCCTGACTTCACTCGTACATTTGGGGAAGACAAAGAAACTGTTCCACAGAACTGAGGCAGAGACAGAGTGTGTACAGATTGTGACTTCGTGAGAGATCACCACACCCAAAAGAAAGAGAGACTTTTCACAGGTACCCGTTATATTTCTTTCTTTCTTGGTCTTTTCTTTCTTTCTTTCTTTGTTTTCTTGTTTTCTTTATTCATTATTATCATTATTATCGTTTTAAAAATTGTGTTAGTTCAACACCTTACTTGGTAACAAAACATCTCAGTCTGAAGGCAAAAATTTTTTGAATTAAAAAAACAAATACAACAACCTCAACCCCCCCCCCCCAAACAAAATGCCCATTTCATCAGTGTAAGTTATTTAAGAAACCAGACCTCCGAATGCAAAGTCTATCTTAAAACAGCAAGTAGCCAAATGGGTGGAGAGAGAGAGACAGCCTTAACATCTCGCCCAATAACCCACGTTAATAATTTTATTCCTTTGGGGAAATTCGAACCGGGGCCACCAGACAGTAGTCCATTGTGCTGCCCGTTGGGCTAACGACGCACCTTTAGAATGGACAAGTAGGTCTATCTTTGGTGGATTAAGACGCTCTGTCTGAGGGAAACTTTGGTGGATTAAGTCGCTCTCTCTGAGGGAAATTTCCAATTTCAGATTTCAAGATGATTTTATTAATTTCCCACGCCTTTGGCTCACTCAACCACACATTCTAACCCGTGCTTCAGCAAATACATACACTGGTGTAGCACCTCGGATAGGTTAGACAGATTGGGGACAATTCTATTGGAGAAAGGAATACATAGATGCACACACACACATACAGACTCACATAAAAACACATACACACATACACACTTTAAAAACTCATACCTACACACACACATGCATTCACAAACAAACAAATACACACACAATACTGCCATCAACACCATAACCAGTGGCGGTGGATAGTGAAGGGCTCACGGGCTTGAGCCC
>NW_004797983.1:244368-245905 GCF_000002075.1 Aplysia californica
GGGGTAAACTAAAGCCTCTGGTTGACAGGATAGGCCAAGCTATATCGTCTCAAACTGTACCCTGCAGTTTGTCATATATTCTACCACCCTTGGGTCTCACGGCTAGGCGGTGTATACCGATATATTATATATATAAATACCACCCCTAAAGGTAGTTAGCCTCAAAACTATTCGATGAACATTGCTAAAAGGGTGTGGTAAAATGTCAATTTATTTGATTTCAATAATTTGACGTTTGAAGTAGACGTTTACTCAAAATGTTACGTGTCTTCCACGTCCCTTGTCTGCCAAGATGTGTGCCACAATGGCGAAATCAGGCGCTTGTCCAAATATAGAAATTGACCAAATCAAGATTGTCCGCCCTGTGGCAATTACTTTTGTTTTGTTTTGTTGTTGTCGTGCCTTTAGGATCAACACATTGTATGTCCATGTGAAAAGACGTTTCTGTGTGGATATCACAGTAAAGTGTTGATCAGAGGCATACAAAAAGTACATTTAATTTGCAGTTTCCAGAGACACCACAGCCCAAGGTGACCCTAAAATTCAAGGTCGAAGCCAGCGGCCTAATTGCTGTCGATAGTGGTGCAAAAACACAACACTTAATAAAAATAATTTAAAAAGAAAACAACAAAAATATAACAAAACAAAAAAGCCCAACAAAACTAAACTTATTGAAATCAAATAAATCGACATTTTACCACACCGTTTTGGCGATGTTCATCGAATAGTTTTGTGGCTAACCACCTTTAGGGGTGGTACTTATATATATATATATATAATATATCGGTATACACCGCCAGCCGTGAGGCCCAAGGGTGGTAGAATATATGACAAACAGCAGGGCTCAGTTTGAGACGATATGCCTATCCTGTCAACCAGAGTGACAAGAGTGGTTTTTTCCTCCACAGTATAGCTGAACCGTTTCCATAAGAGTGACAAGAGTAGTTTTTTCCCTCCCTCCACCCAAGACCTTGATCTGTTGGACCAACAGGCCCGGGAAAAGACCGAGGCCCCATCCATCACGCTTGTGACGTAGATGTAGGATGAGACTAATCTCTCGTCTACCAGGCCCACTTTGGACAGTCAAGAGTTTCCCGAGAACACACACGGGCGTCTGGGAGGTAATGACAAGGGCTATTGACCCAACACGCTACAGACGCCACTTCCACTTCCAAATAAGGAAGTCTAGTTCATCAAGTCACTACCTCAGAACGACAAAAGTTCTATTTGACTTTTTTAAAAGCCGTTTTGAGCTATAAGACCATGAGGTCAGATCACCAAGTTCTGTCTACTCCATCAAAATCGTAAGATTATTCGGAGTCGTTATCAAGATATTCAAAGAAAAGGCGTTCGAAAAAGCTTGCCATGTTGTGAAGCTCAAACTCTTTAACGTCACATTTGTCCAAACTAGGTACCGAGCTGGCAGAACTTTGTTCTCCTAGGGTAGTTAAGTAGCGGCATCGTTTTCTTTGTGCTGAGAGTTTTATGTATCAGTCAGTCAGTCAGTCAGTCAGTCAGTCAGTCAGTCAGTCAGTCA
>NW_004797983.1:246792-248097 GCF_000002075.1 Aplysia californica
ACGCAAGGAGGTGCTATTCCTATTCTTCTTCTGGAAAAACGAAAGAGAGCTTCAAAACAGACTGCAGCGCCATCTGAAGCAAAGAGCATTCTTCCTGCGGACACTTTTTGGCTGAGTGGCCCATCTTGTTATTTACTAACTTTGTCGGTGGTCTAGTGATTATGTCGTCGGTGGTCTAGTGGTTAGGGTACCAGACTCGTAATCGTGAGATTGTCGGTGGTCTAGTGGTTAGGTTATCGGACTCGTTATTGTGAGGTTATCGGTGGTCTAGTGGTTAGGGTACCAGACTCGTAATCGTGAGGTTGTCGGTGGTCTAGTGGTTAGGTTACCGGACTCGTAATCGTGAGGTTGCGGTTTCGGGGGTTCGAGCCTCAGCTCATTTCGACGTTGTGTCCTTGGGAAAGACACTTTACACGAATTTCTCACTTGGCTCGGTCCTTTCGGAGAGGGACGTTAAACTCGGAGGTCCCGCCTCTTAAATGACCTAATAGTATTGATAGGGACGTTAAACCCATACCATTAACAAAATATCGGATCTCCTTTTTATTCTCCTCCTTTCCATTGCCAGAGCCATGAGATGATCGTAAGTGTGTTCATGGAGGTAGTGATATTTACACTTGGGAACATTGTCTAAATCGCTTTCCCCCCCCCCCCCCTTTTTTTCTCTCTCTGTGTCTCTGTCTCTCTCTCACTCCCTCTCTCTCTCTCCCTATCATCATTCAATTCCCAGAAAACAACCCCCACCCCTCCCACTTCCCCCTTACCACCTCTCCCCTCCCTAATCTGCCCTCCCTCCCCCCACCCCCACCCCCCAATTTAAATCCACTATTTTGTAATTGAATTAGAAATTCGACAAATTCTTTTTAAAAAGTCCTACCATACACTAGAACGACCCCTTCAGTCAGAATGCACACGTCATCCTTTTTCTCTCCCAGTTCCCAAAGATCTCTGTAAAACTCAACCAATCCTTCCTTACGAACAAAACGTACTAAGAGAATTAAAAACAACTGTGTAACCCAAACCAGTATCAGCTTCCACTAATACCCTTCCTCTCTGCATGCGTGCGTCATTGCAATTACCAAGGAGACTATTTCCTTATCCAAAACCCCACAAATCTCACCAAAAAGCTTTCGGGACATCTCGACATTACAAAGTAGAGATTACACAAACAACGTTTTTTTCCGTCTGGTAAATTGAAGATGAGAGAGATACTTTTGCAGTCGCAGAGATGATAGATTAAAGGACTTTGTCCCCCCCCCCCAACCGGGAGGGGCTAACAAGGAAGGGGGGGGGGTGAGCGGGAGA
>NW_004797983.1:248936-251645 GCF_000002075.1 Aplysia californica
ATAGAGAGAGAGAGAGAGAGAGAGAGAGAGAGAGAGAGAGAGAGAGAGAGAGAGAGAGTTTATGATGATAGTAGGGTATGGGTTGACAGTGAAGTGGAAGTCCATGATCGCTCGCGCCAGTCGGCAAGGCACCGGATGATGATGAGGGTATGGTTTCGTAAAACGATCTCCAAATTGAAACACCCCCCCCCCTAAAAAGCAAGAAAAAAAACAACAACACCCCCCCTATAAAAAAACGAAGTCTATCACACTTTTCAGGTGTCTCTTTGGCGGACTACAATTTACATAAAACAACTTATATATAAGCTATAAGTCAAATTTCCAGTTTTCTGTGGAACAAATTCGACTCCAGTAAAGCTCCGCATCAATTCGAATAAGCCCGAGAATTCAATGCACATAAAATGTGATTATTTTAATCGTTCTATTGACTCCCATTAGCCAGCTGGTATAGAGCTACGTCAAAACGAAATACAAACAAAACAAGATATAGGGAAACCAATACAAAACTCACAAAGAAACAACACCCAACCCCACCTCACAAAAACAAAATAGTAAAAAAAAAAAAAAAGAAAGAAAAGAAAAGAACACCCCCGGCCTCCCGAACAAAAGCCCATTCGGCTGTAATCGGTGACTGCTCGTGTTGATCCAGTAACAAAGCGATTAGCGGCTCTCAAATGACGGATGGATCATTGCAGGCAAAGAGAGCCGCACTTATTGATTCCCACGTCCTCAACCCTCCCCGGGGCTGGCCTAGTTGTGCACGCTCAGGCGTCTGATCCTTACGTAACTACCCGGATGGAGGTCATTCATTTGGCGGCTGGAAACTTCTGCGGTCTGGTTGTAAAAAAATAATGATATTACGGTAATAAGAAATAATGATATTACGGTAATAAGAAATAATGATATTACGGTAATAAGAAATAATGATATCGTAATGTTAAAACGGGTTAACACTTCAGTAACTCAGAATTTCAAGGTTCTACTTGCTCCAAGTGCTTAGTTTGGAGAAACTTGACGGGAACAATTTTGCGTTTCACAACATGTCAAGTTTTTCGAATGCGATTCTTTGAATGTCTTGATAACGACTCCGGATAATCTTACAATTTATATAGAGCGGATAGGACCTTTGGTTTCTGACATCATGGTCGATCTTAGTAACTCCAAAAGGCCAAAAAATGTCAGAACGTTGTAATTCTGAGGTACCAACTTTCCTGAGAAACAAAGAGTGGAGTGGGAAACTGGGCATTTATTATGGCTAGATATTTAAAGACATCGCGGCAATTTCACATGAACCATTTACAGCTCCAAGGGTTTTCTGGTTATATAGTTAGGCCAGGCCCTCAGTAAGAAAAGTCACACACAATTGTGTCACCATGCGGGGGAATCCGGAGCTCATCCAATATTTATTTTGGGGGCGGGTGGGGAGGGGTGTGTGTGCATATTATTATTATATAGAGTAATTGGTATCATTTTAAAGCTTGTTCCTTTGTCTTGCTTTTGATTTTTTAAGTAAGTGCGTATTTTTCTTAAATGGAAGTCGAGATATTTACAAGTGAAGGAGGAGGGGGTCACCTGATGTTAGAATTAGAATTAGCGGGAAAGTAGTAGTAGTAGTATAGGGTTTTACGGCGCTCGCAACTGCTAAGGTTATATGAGCGAGCAAAACACAAGTTGTTTACTTTCGCAAAAGTTCACTCCACGATTGGTTAACTAATTGACTTTAAAATGCTAAAATGTTAAAATATTTAAATTCAGTGTAAATATATTTGTGATTTAAAACAACTCTTTTAAGTAACAATAAAAATTTTTTAATAGTACGTTTTCATTTTACAATTTGCCATAAAGGCCAATGGCCTTCATAAAATTCAAAATTTTGCTGGGACCAACGACGGGAAAAATATCTTGTAATTTCTTGCATTTATATATATTTCCAAAGTCCAGACATTCTGTTAAGATGTATCTAATGGTAAAATCTGTGTCGCATACGACACAGAACGGCTTCTCATCTCCCTGTAGGAGTTAGCGGGAACATATCCGCCAAAGTTTGGTGACTCCCAAAATTCGAGTGTCGTTGATTGGAAACTGCACATTCAGCTGTTTTGTGTACTTGATCAACGCTTTTCAGTAAAATTCCAAACAAAAATATTATGTCTTTACACCCCCACCCCCACCTAAAAAAAATGCCCATCCGTGTCTTCGATACCATTATTTTGACAAGCACCTTATTTTACCACAAAAAGTCCGGAATAATCCCGTGAAGACACGACGTTGAGATAACCCGTGATGACTGGAGTGTGTCCTGAAGCATGACGCAGTAACGTCAGCTGACAACCCCCCCACCCCCCATGGTGTTGTACTATAGGTGAGGAGACGTGTCATGACGCGGTGGAATCAGACGCTCGTCAAGTTTTGGGCACCTCGTGGAGTTATTGGTATCAACCGAAAGCTGATTCATTTATTTTGATTTCGATGAAAAAAAAATACGCCTCTGTTTTGAGTAGAAGTCAAGATATTTGCGATTGAAAGAGTTGAGGTCGCCTGGTTTCAGAGGCAAAATTAGCGAGAAAATGGCCGCCAAAGTTCGGTAACTTCACTAGCTTGAGAGACTTGAAAACTGACATTTTGAGCCTTTAATCAAAGTTTTTCGGTAAAATTTATATGGAATGTGCTGTTAACCGGACAAAAAATAATGTGTTGAAAAAAAAAAAT
>NW_004797983.1:253780-255038 GCF_000002075.1 Aplysia californica
AGAGAGAGAGAGAGAGAGAGAGAGAGAGAGAGAGAATGAATTGTGTGTTCCAGCAGACCCTAAAGGCAACACCACGGACATGGGGAGTTGTCTATACAAACAAATTTCCCAGTCAACAACTGTACTGTAATATTTCATCCAGAAAAAAACTGAAATCATGATGGCTTAAATTGTCTCTTGTCTTTTGAACATCGACTCTGTCAATAACTACTTGTATGCTATTATTTCATGTTTAAAAAAGCTCTAAGCATGAAGACGTATAATTTATGACATTGTCTATGACTAACACTATGATAATATTTCAGTTAGAATAAGATCAAAGCATGGCGGCTTGTCATTCGTCTTTTAGAACAGCCTTTGTTTATGGTCATAATATTCTATTATTTAGAGGACGCTCAAAGCATGATGGCTTGTGATTTTTGTCTGTCTTTTCCAAACTGTTTCTGTCTATAGCTCTGATACTGTATTATTTAGAATGAGCAAAAAAGCTCGGTGACTTAAGTCTTTAGTCTTTTCGATACCGCCTTTGACTATAACTATGCTAATATTTCATTTAGAATAAGCTGAACGATTTTAAGGCTTGTCGTTTAGAACGATTGTCTTTGTTTACTACTCTAAAGGAGACGCTCAAGGCTCGATGACCTGTGATTTTCCTCTGTATTTTAGGAATGTTGTTTCTAGCTGTGGTCGTCTGTCTTTTCCTAATTATTTTTGTTTCTAACTGTGACATTATTGTATCACGAACACGCCCCTATAAGATTGCTCATATCTTTAGTCTTGAAGAATATGCCTTTGTCTTTGTCCATAACTATAATTTATTTCTCAGAATACGCTCAAAGAAAGATAGCTCATGCCTTTTCTCTTTTAAAAAAACCTGTAATTGTCGATAATAAATCCTTCCGAATGAGCCAAACAAAGCTTCTCTCACGTGAGTCCTGCTTCTCTGGCACATCCGGTCAACATCCGGTATAGGTTGTGGGGGGGGGGGGCATAATCTGAGGGGAGGGGTTTACTGTGGACTCATTTGTGGACAGCCTCTCTCTCTTTCTCTCTCTCTCTCTCTCTCTCTCTCTCTTTCTCTCTTTCTCTCTCTCTCTCTTTCTCTCTCTCTCTTTCTCTCTCTCTTTTTCTCTCTCTCTCTTTCTCTCTCTCTCTATCTCATTTTCTTGGCCCTATTTCTCTGTCTGTCTGTCTGTCTGTCTGTCTCTGTCTCTGTCTCTGTCTCTGTCTCTGTCTCTGTCTCTGTCTCTGTCTCTGT
>NW_004797983.1:257851-258620 GCF_000002075.1 Aplysia californica
TTACAATCACAAAGATCACTCACAATTCTCACAATCACAAAGATCACAAACAACTCTTACAATCACAAAGATCACTCACAATTCTCACAATCACAAAGATCACAAACAACTCTTACAATCACAAAGATCACTCACAATTCTCACAATCACAAAGATCACTCACAACTCTCACAATCACAAAGATCACTCACAACTCTTACAATCACAAAGATCACACACAACTCTCACAGTCACAAAGATCACACACAAACAACTCTCACAACCACAAAGATCACACACAACTCTCACAACCACAAAGATCACACACAACTCTCACAATCACAAAGATCACTCACAACTCTTACAACCACAAAGATCACAAACCACTCTCACAACTCACGACCATTCTGCTCATAGACTTCGTCTTTTCACGTCCACTTATTGGATCTAGATCTAGATCTACGAGCTTTTTCAAAGTGGTTTTGAATCTTACTCCGGTTTTCCGTCACATCTAAAATGGTTTACAGACGAGTTTTGATACGCTCTTACGGAATCTTTAGAGGCGGACTTCATCTTTTATCGATGTCTATAAAATGGCTTTGGAGAAGAAAATGGAACACAAATGCCGTCTGTAGACGAATGGAAATGTTTCTGTAAAACTTGTGGAATTTCTGAGAGTTCATAGAACTCACGTCAGTTGGGCCACATCAAAACTTTCTTGGCAAGAGGAATATTTGAAAGAAGGGATGAAAGAGGTGGAGAGAGAGGAAGAGAGAGAGAGAGAGAGAGA
>NW_004797983.1:258720-259470 GCF_000002075.1 Aplysia californica
TCAGCTCACTACGTCCCCACGGACCCGGAGACAGAGTCGGTGAAGTCAGCTCTCTACGTCCCCACGGACCCGGAGACAGAGTCGGTGAAGTCAGCTCTCTACGTCCCCACGGACCCGGAGACAGAGTCGGTGAAGTCATTCACTACGTCCCCACGGACCCGGAGACAGACGGGACATGTCCGCCGACGTTTGACCCACACAGCTGTTTACAATTACAAGTCAAATGTACAGCTTGTTGGGGGAGCTCTCGCATCTCAAGGAGAGAAGATCACACACAACTCTCACAGTCACAAAGATCACACACAACTCTCACAGTCACAAAGATCACACACAACTCTCACAATCACACAGATCACACACAACTCTCACAGTCACAAAGATCACAAACAACTCTCACAATCACAAAGATCACCCACAACTCTCACAGTCACAAAGATCACAAACAACTCTCACAGTCACAAAGATCACACACAACTCTCACAATTACAAAGATCACTCACAACTCTCACAGTCACAAAGATCACAAACAACTCTCACAATCACACAGATCACACACAACTCTCACAATCACAAAGATCACTCACAACTCTTACAATCACAAAGATCACAAACAACTCTTACAATCACAAAGATCACTCACAATTCTCACAATCACAAAGATCACAAACAACTCTTACAATCACAAAGATCACTCACAACTCTTACAATCACAAAGATCACAAACAACTCTTACAATCACAAAGATCACTC
>NW_004797983.1:261583-263048 GCF_000002075.1 Aplysia californica
CAACAACAACAACAACAACAACAACAACAACAACAACAACAACAATAACAACAACAACAACAACAATAACAACAACAACAACAACAACTCATGTGTTATGTTGCAGCATTGCAGATTGGCACACGTTTTGTCAGCAAATTAGCGCCCCATGATACAAGCCAAACCCTGGGTTTAGTTAGAGATAGATACAATTATTACAGAAACACATAGGTAGATCTAGTGCAATGAACACAAGCCTACGCGCAGAAAAAACCCCCAATCAAACATGAGGACTCAAAATTACTCCAGTTGCAGCGAAGCAGGCAGGTCAGAACAATGTTATATTCTCACCGCCCCAGTCTGGGAGTTACAGATATAGAACCAAGGAAAACTGTCCCGCGTTAAACTAAAGAACTCCTCACTTTAAGAAAAATATAACAACCAAAAGCCGCCCCCCCCCCTCCCCCAACTCTAAAAAGCCAAAACAAACGCACAAAAACCCCGGTCTCATTGAACTCTGGCCTATAAAGCACATTATGTCTTTCAGAAGTTCTGCTTTAGACTCCTGTCTAGAAGTTCTGAGACCCCTGTCTATGAGTCCTGCATTGAGCAATGAAATAACAATATTATCTTCCACAGCGGCCCCGCCCAATAGCAGACGCGGTAAGTATACATGCTTTTATGTCGGGGGAAATGTCTTTTGGTTTTAAGTATCCTGGACATTTGCATGGCGAGAGATAGAGACGGGGAGTTCAGCTCAAAGAGACACACAGACACGAATGATGAGTTTATGGATTTCTGTCGGCCGTAGAGCACGCAACATTTCTTATCATAAACACAATATTGACACGGTCCTAAGACATGCCCGTTTTTTCTGTGTATCGATCTCAAGGCTTCGTGTCCGGGTCTATCACCGGAAGTTCATAAAGCTTCCAAGAAATGAAAAATGTGGAGAGAAGTGTGTTTTGCGAAACGAAAAAGATAAACCAATTAAGTCAAATCGTGGTAAAACCACCTCCGGCTAGCGTTGTGTACATTATTGTTGTAAAAGATAACACGAACAGAGTGGACTGGAGGACAACTATATTGTTGCTATTGTGAAAAAAAAAAGAAATAGAAAAAAATAGGAAGCAACTTTTCCTCGTTCCGCTCACATAGATCTAAGTATTTTGATAAATATATCATCCTAAAAATTTTTTTTTTAAATCCCAGCGTTTAAAAAAAGTTGGTATAACTAGAAATAAAATTAAGGAAAAAGTAGAATGAAAGAAAAATAGACCCAAAAAATGGAACTGAACGAGAACAAGAGAATAAAACGTGAAAAAAATAACTACTCTCTGAGATCAGTTGTCCCCCTTCCCGAAAACTTCTTGTTGGTACAGTTTGACAGGCGAAACAAAGCAATGAAATGTAATTAATAATAATAATTATAATAAAAATGAATAAATAGACCCCCCCAAAAAATAACAATAACAGCAATAACAAG
>NW_004797983.1:264382-267246 GCF_000002075.1 Aplysia californica
GCAGCAACAACAACAACAACAACAACAACAACAACTACAACAGCAACAACAACAACAACAACAACAACACGTAGGGCATACAGAATACAACAATGTAACTCCACCACCAACAGCAACAACAGCAGCAACAACAACAACAACAACAACAGCAACAACAACAACAACAACAACACGTAGGGCTTACAGAATCAAACAATGGAACACCACAAACAACAGCAACAGCAACAACAACAACAACAACAACAACAACTACAACAACAACAACAACACGTAGGGCTTACAGAATCAAACAATGGAACACCACAAACAACAGCAACAGCAACAACAACAACAACAACAACAACAACTACAACAACAACAACAACACGTAGGGCTTACAGAATCAAACAATGGAACACCACAAACAACAGCAACAGCAACAACAACAACAGCTACAACAAAAACGATACCAAAATGAAGAGGGGACGAGGCACATACACAAAATCCTACCTTACCCTTTTCCTGAGCGTCTTTCTTCTTCTTGTCGCAGACGTTTTCTCACAGACGTTTTCTCACTGACGTTTTCTCACAGACGTTTTCTCACTGACGTTTCCTCACTGACGTTTTCTCACTGACGTTTTCTCACTGACGTTTTCTCACAGACGTTTTCTCACTGACGTTTTCTCACTGACGTTTTCTCACTGACGTTTTCGAGTAATTGCTCAGTGAAATGTTCAGCAATGGCTCGCTGCACTTCAACACTAGATCTTTCAAAGATGTATCAACACTAGATCTTTCAAAGATGTATTTCATTCATTGCAGTGATTGTTTATCTTCACTTTCACTGTCTATATCATTGTCCATGGTTTCCGAGCACAACTTTTGCAAACCATTTGTAGAAACTTGAATTCTTTCTTTAACATATCTAGACTACGTCTTTAATGACCACACCATTGTTTTGCGAGAAATGGGAAATTAAATTGTCAAACTGAGACCAGGTTGTGAGTGACAGGGGTGAATGTTTCCCAAACTGCCATGTGAGTGATGAATCAGGGACTCAGACCAGAGTTGGGGATGACAGTGAAAGACTTCCACGTGCATGTCTGTGAACATCCTGATAGCTACAAGAAGAGAAGGCTGTGAAGGAGGGATGCCATCAATGTGATACAGAGAGCAGTATTCTTCACTCCTGTACTTAAATAACCATCCATCGTTGATCTTGGCTTGTCATTTATTTGTCACATCAGAGAGGCCTTTTGTTTTGTCTCTTTCCAGCCATTCACAAAACGATTGTTCATCTCGGTTCTCCACCTCTTTTTGTCTTTCTTCCGGTTTCTTTCTTCTAACGTGTGTCGGTTCAGACAAATAGGACTTGGACAACTGGGGACAATAGTGGGGTAAGCACAGTCGCCAATCTGGCTGTTTTTCTGTCCACGGTGACAACACTTCCATCTAACGAAGGATAGAGAAAAGAACAGTTGAAATCTAATGTAGAGATAGATCTAGATTCTAGATCATTAAGTTCTCAATGATCTACCAATACGCTATAATAATAGTCTAGTCTACATATATCTTAATTCTAGATCTATCACCGTCATGCTGTAGTTGGAATTGATGTAGCCTATTATTTTTGTTAATATTATTATTATTATTATTATTATTATTATTATTATTATTAATATTTTTATTAAGCAGGCAGTAAATTAGATCTAGATTTAGATCTCGACGATCCGAGCGAGGCACTACACCCAGTCGTACGTAAGTAACCTCCCTCCCTCCCCACCCCCTCACCACCCCTTATCTAGATGTTAAGTCCTTTCCAACAGCTGGCCTGTTTCTTGATACAAAGCAATGGCTTATGATGATAATAACAGTGAGTAATCAGAGAAATCTAGATCTCTCTTGTCTAGACAACAAGATTCTAGTTTAGTGGTGCTACAAAAACTATGTATTTATATAATTATCTAGATATCTAGATATATATTTTAAGCTTAAAAATGTAGGGCACCAGTAGTTCTCCAGATGCCAGTCAAGGTACATTTATTTGGATTGGACTCCAGTTTGAAATACTAACGTTGAGATCCCTGTTTCTTTATCCACCTGCTCGAGTGAAAAAATCAACACACAAGATAGAATCCTCGGTGAAATGTTTCACACAGACAACAGACTGCTTAGTGGAAAAAAATCTTTCCTTTGTATTTTATGTTGCAGCTGTGTAGAAGAGACCTACAATTTTTGATAAATCACAAGACAATTCCTCAAACAGAAATTACGCCAACAAGCAGTGGGTAGACATTGCCAATGAAGTTGGAGTGGAAAGTAGAAATTAAAGTTTCATTGTCGTTGGGTTTTTTTAAAATCACGAATGAGAAAGGAATGTGAAGTCAGTACGTTAGTGTAATCAACTCAAACTTTCCCTCCTCAAAACGGAGAGTTGAAAACGTGGGGAACGTGAAGACAGGGCGTGTGCAGTCTGACCGGGGCTTAGGAGCTCAGGGGGAGAAAAGTGTGCCCAACAGAGAAATAGAAATAGATTCAGGCGGGCGGTTTGTGGCCTCTGGGGAAAACAAAACAAAACAAAAACAAAACAACAACAATAACAACAACAATAACAACAACAATAACAACAACAACAACAAAAACTTTCGATCTTCAAAAGGATTTTAGGAAAAGTGCAAGATTCTTAATTTCGTATCATCTTGTTCCTGCCAAATGCTTTTCTCTGTTCATATTTTTGTTTCTATCTGTCGTTTGTAGAGATCGTTAACTTGTTGAGATCGTTTGCTGAGATGCTTTTCTTGTAAGATTAAAATTTATGCTCTTTGTGGGAGAATGTTTTCCTTTTCTTTTTTCTTTTTTTTCCTTTTCTGGAGGAGGAAAGGGGG
>NW_004797983.1:267470-268805 GCF_000002075.1 Aplysia californica
GGGGGAATAGGGAACTTCCTCTCTTCGGAGTCCAACTCACTCCTTCTGCGTGCAAGGTCGAAGTGTCTAACGACTCCACCACTGTCTGAGGAAATCCTTCATCTATCCCGCCTTTCTCTCTCTCTCTTAAGAAATCGCCTCAGTGTCAAAAGTAATGGAAGAAAGATGAGGAGAAAGTAAAGGAAGAAAGATGAGGAGAAAGGAGAGCGATGAATTCTTTCCTGTCAGACCACATAACCGGAAGTGAGGGGAACACGACAGGTTAGCTTCGCGGAAGGGAAAGTTTTTCTTATTTCACAGATTATAAAATGTGCACAAGAAATTGTGAAAGTCTACGGTTTATTATTTTTTTTTCAAAAACAAAACAATTGAGGTAAGGAGTTTGGTCTTCCGTTCTGATGCTGGAGGTTCGCTTGTCCAGTGATCTCCCTATCATTGTTCCCGGATCCTAAAATAGGACATCGGCCGCACGATAGATCTAGCCCTGTCATGTTCACAGCCTCTCCTGCAATGACACTTCTGTCTCTTAAGAGCATCTTCGTTTTTTTCTCCTTCCTTTTTCTCTCTGCTGTGTTGGCGGTCAGAGCCAGGGTGCCCTGATCTTGCAGGTGGCAAATCTTAAACTTTTTATCTGTAGCTTGTTTACTTTCATATGTCCGCTGGAAAAATAATATATATAATTTAACAATGCGCAAGTAAGAATGAAATGCGACTTAACAAAACTATTTTGTCAATACTGATCCGTTGATTTTAAAAGTTTCTAAATTAGGACTCGTTATGAAACACCACCCTTTGGCTGGCTACACCGGATCACTGCAATAAATGACTTACAGTAATGTATTCTACATACAGTAATGTATCCTACATACAAGAAATGACTTACAGTAGTCTATCCTACATACAAGAAATGATTTACTGTAATATATCCTACATACAAGAAATGACTTACAGTAATCTATCCTACTTACAGTAATGTATCCTACATACATGAAATGACTTACAGTAGTCTATCCTACATACAAGAAATGATTTACTGTAATATATCCTACATACAAGAAATGACTTACAGTAGTCTATCCTACATACAGTAATGTATCCTATATACAAGAAATGACTTACAGTAGTCTATCCTACATACAAGAAATGACTTACAGTTATGTATCCTACATACAAGAAATGATTTACTGTAATGTATCCTACATACAAAAAATGATTTACTGTAATGTATCTTACATACAAGAAATGATTTACTGTAATGTATCCTACATACAAGAAATGATTTACTGTAATGTATCCTACATACAAGAAATGATTTACTGTAATGTATCCTACATA
>NW_004797983.1:268905-271317 GCF_000002075.1 Aplysia californica
ACTTACAGTAAACTAGCCTACATACAAGAAATGATTTACTGTAGTCTTGCCTACATACAAGAAATGATTTACTATAATGTATCCTACATACAAGAAATGACTTACAGTAAACTAGCCTACATACAAGAAATGATTTACTGTAGTCTTGCCTACATACAAGAAATGATTTACTATAATGTATCCTACATACAAGAAATGACTTACAGTAAACTAGCCTACATACAAGAAATGATTTACTGTAGTCTAGCTTGCAAATTGCTCATTTTGAGACTGAAACATACGCTGACTCCAACATTTATTTAATATAAGCTAGTAGATTTTATTCCAAGATTTTCTCCACATCTCCACTTAAGTCCCCAAAAGAACCCATTCTTCAGTTGGGCTCTGTGAAATGGGCTTGCCTAAAATATTGGAGTTGACTAAAATGGTTTGTTGTTTAATGAAAGTGTGTGCTGTAAATCTCACAGTAACGTCTTGTACCCCGTTTTAGGCTAACATGAAATAACTCGTGTCGGAACCTTAGTGTGCTGGGTCCTTCGTCAGGGCTTTATAGATTGTGTCGGACATTCGACTTTTAGACCCGCGCAAATGCCTTAGAAAATTCGACGGAATTACATTTTGTAATTGTTTTGTTTGTATGTTTTTGTTTTGGCGGGGGGGGTATTTTAACCGCAGACTAGCGGAAGTGAAGGATCTCTAGTAATGTAGCACATGTAGATAAAACAGTTTGTGTTTCGCCACAGTTGAGAGTCATCATGGGGAAATCGGGTGCTTGTCAAAATCATGAACTCCAAGAAAGAAACATATTCCTCACTCATTGAATAATTATTTTTTTTCGAAGTCTCCTTTTTAAAAAAATTCCACACCTTTAATATCCTTTTAACAACACATTTATGTGAGGATTTTACTTTACAACGTTGATCAAATGCTCACAAAATGGGAATTTGCAGTTTCAAAGGACACGCAGAGTTTGGAAGCCATCAATCTTGGGCTGTCATTTTCTCGATTGTTTTATCTGTTAGAAAGCGGGGAAGACCAACTGGAAGCTGGAGAGGAACAATAAGAGGGCCTGGATGTGCCGAGATTGGAGGACGTGGCCAGGGACAGACAGACAAGCGTGGTGTCGACTGCTCTCCTGACGGTATAGGGAGACAGGAAGGAAGTAAACAAGTGTACCTCTCAGTTATAAAAGTGACATCAGGCAGCGACCCATCTTCTCCAATCTCAAATATCTCGACTTCTAATCAACCTAGATGGGTTTTTCTTTCTCAGAAGCAAGGCAAATGAACCAACAACTTCAATGCCCTGAGATTGCGAAGCGTTAGATTCCACTGTGTCGTGCTGCAATTCTCACACAGTCTCTCAAATCTCAGACTTGGATTGTTCTCTTCAAGACAGGAGTCATTTACGATATTCCTCTCCTATAGGACCTAAATTGTCTCAATGAGACGAATCATCAAAATACATTAAGAGTTGAGTTATCTGTTTGAATTATCCCCCCTTTCCTCTTCTCCCCCCGAGTGTTTTGTTTGTGGTAGAATTGTCCAACCCAAGTAACAGAGTCAGCCAGGGCTGGAGATAGGCGGCATTAATCTGACAAACATTCATTTCTCGCCCAGCATTCCTGGTCTCTGTCGACGGACCGGAGGCGGAAGCGGGAACAATAATTGTCCCCCTTATTTCCCCGCCAAAAGCCACAAGGTCAGACGATCCCCACCTTCGACCCGTCCAGACGACAGGTTGTTTTTTCACTTTCCATTTCCTCCTTTTTTCCATTCCAATTCTTGTCTCGGTGTTGGCCCAAATGACAGGCTAGTGTCGGATACGTCGTAAATCATCGTCGTTCGAGGACTGTACGTGGATGAACAACTTCCTTCAGTTTTGTCTTTCCTATTTTCTTAATTATATTATTATTATTATTCCTTTTATTATTTGTGTAGTATAGCTAAGTCCGCCTTTTCGTATCTTTTCGACAGTTCTCACTATCTCTCTATCCCTCTATGTACCCTTCTGTCTGTCTGTCTGTCTGTCTGTCTGTCTGTCTGTCTGTCTGTCTGTCTGTCTACGAACCTCTATCTCTTACACCCCCCCTCCCTGAATAATAATAGATCATATCTTTCCCTTCCAGTGTCTGTTTTTCCTCAGCATAATTTACCTTCTATTTCTTGTACTTTTTCCCTTTCTTTCATTCTTCCTATTGTTATCGCTCACTCTCTATCTCGATCTATCTTTCTCATTGTTAATATTTGTCGGTGGAAGTGCAAGGGTACAGTTTTTGCAGATCTGTTGATGGAGTGAGGTGAGAGGTCGGATTATCTTGTATTGAGGTAGTGAGGTGAGAGGTCGGATTATCTTGTATTGAGGTAGTGAGGTGAGAGGTCGGATTATCTTGTATTGAGGTAGTGAGGTGAG
>NW_004797983.1:273775-275136 GCF_000002075.1 Aplysia californica
ACAGACAGACACCCCCCAAAAAAAAAACGAACAAAACCCACCAACCAAACAAATATATAACTCAACAAAAAAACCAACCCAAAACAAAACAAAACAAAACAAAACAAGCCAGCTACAACAACGACAACAAAAAACACCGACAAACAAACAGACAAACAAACAAACAAACAGACAAACAAACAAACACCGACAACAGACTGTCACCCTGATATCTCCACGTCACCGACAAACAAACAGACAAACAAACAAACACCGACAACAGGCTGTCACCCTGATATCTCCACGTCACCGACAAACAAACAGACAAACAAACAAACGCCGACAACAGACTGTCACCCTGATATCTCCCCATCACCCACCTCTTCAACATCCCCACATACGTTTCTCTGGGTCTACCTCTGCCTCGTTTGCCATCTAGTTTTCCAGTAAGTGAAGATGTCCAAGGTCTTGGAGTAGATTCAGGTCTCCTTGATACTCCTAGCTTCCTTGTTGTGTTCACTTGTGAGTGGCCGGACTGAGCGTCTTGGAAAGACACCATTTTCGCTCATCCCTGTATTGTCTAAATGTCTACCTGTCTATTTGTCGGAAAGTTTGCCTAGCTCACCATCTATATAACCCCCCCCCCCCCCCCCCTCCTAAATCAAACATCTATGATGGTCTTATCTGTCCTCTTTTTCTCTGCAATGCCTCTGATTTTCTTCTTTTTTTTGTAAGTGTTTTACCGCGCTCCCAACTACGTAAGGTCATATGAGCACGCGGGACACATTTAGCATTTACAGTTGGTGGGAAATTACATTTTTTCCTGGGTGGTGGCAAGGGATCTTTATCGTGCCCAACTTGCACACGAGTCTCTAATTTTCGGGACATAATAAAATGATCGAATTTGTGTTGCAGGGGGCTTCTAAGTTTGGCGTCTATTTTCTGCTTATAGGGACTGAGGTAAGGCACGTTTGCAAATTGTTTGTCAAAATGGGATGTTTTAACAGATGACATAACCTTCCGTATAGCAAGAGCTCAGACAGACCAGTGAGTCAGTTCATGTACTACACCAGTGCTAGCCTTGCCCACTCATGTACGTACACACACCCCGGACTAGTACGTCAGTTTATGTACTACATCAGTGCTAGCATTGTCCACTCATGTACGTACACACACCCCGGACCTGTGATGTACTTCACCCGTCCTGACATTGTCCACTCGTGTACGTACACACACCCCAACACCTCAGACGAGCAGGTCCCAGACAAAACTCTGCCCCGTCTGACCCAGGGTGCATCAGCTGACCAGGCAGGGGGCACAACTCTGTGACTGTGTGTCTAGGCCGGAGAACACGGGCGTCACAGGCTAAAAGCCAACCCCCC
>NW_004797983.1:275368-276597 GCF_000002075.1 Aplysia californica
GGGGGGGGTCATTGTGACCTCGTCTCTCAGGCTCAGCCCGGGGTGAATAAGGACACAACTTTATATCTACATTTTTTTCTACGTTTTGTCTACTTTCTATGTACAGAAGGATATTTAGTTTAGTTTAGTTTCAGTGAGAGTTTCACGGCACTTGCAACACAAATAGGTCATTTTTATTTTCTTAATATTTTAGTAGAGGTTTTACGGCACTCGCAACTGCATAAGGTCATATGAGCGCCAAGGGCAAATAGGTCACTAAGTGTCGGAGATTAGAGGTGTTGTGTTATCAAAGAGTAACTCACAAAGAAGACAAGGAGAAGTAGTTTTAGTCATTACCGACCCATATAATGATATGAGAAAAAGAGATAAAGGATGATACATTTTTGATAAGAAAAGAAGTAAACCGCATCAGGTCACCCACCAACCACTCACTCAAAAGAACGATGGAAGCAGACGATAAGGTAGACTGCGCCTCTCAGGAATCGATCAGGGGTCTTCTGTGTGCCGGGCCATGAGACTACCCATGATGCCACGGACACAGGGGCTCTGAGGGGTCGGTGGTGATGATGTAAGGAGATTGTGTCATTGCTGATATTGTTTTGTTCTTGTTTTTGTTTGTCTTTGTTTTCTAATCTGACAGCTTCAGACCATAGCATCTCTTACCGGGCGTGTGATGGAAAAAGAAACTTCTGTTGTGTTGGTGTTTCAGAACGTAATACATATCGTGTTTTGTGCGGGAGTGGAAATGACGTTTGTAATGCTACTGCTATTGTACACGACCGAGACACATTTCTCCCTGAAGGATGAAGCAAAATTGCCATTGTCGTATACAATAATATATTATGTTATATATTATTTTAGTTTTAGTAGAGGTTTTACGGCGCTCGCAACTGCATAAGGTCATATGAGCGCCAAGCGGCGGATGTCAATAGAGAAGTCCTTACATAGGAATCAGACTTACTCTGCTCACCTCTCTAGCTTCAACAGCACAAAGTCTATTTCGACTATCAAGGCACCCCAGAAATAACGGGTCACAAGAGTGTGACAAACATACAAAAGAAGTAGAGGAAAATGACGGTAGTAAGGATTAGGAAAGAAAAAGCAGCAGTTCCCTGTTGTAGTTCAGGCACAGTTATGAGCATGACATTGATGAATCAGCCCAATTACAATTCTACTGTGCATGAACGAGAAATGTAAAAAAATGACTACATTTGTACCAAGAAACAAAG
>NW_004797983.1:280869-282047 GCF_000002075.1 Aplysia californica
TATAACGTAACAACTTAGTTATACAGCTTTTACGTGATGAAGATGGTCGCTGTTTTTGACGTCCATAAGAGGTTAGTTAGTAGATTGGATCTTCTAGAGGAAAGGGGATGTTCGTAGCGGTAGAAAATAAATAGTTCTGTCGGTACTTTGGTGGCCTCGTCATTAGGCGCTCGGACTCGCAACTGTAAGGTCGTGGGCTCGAATTTCTGTCAGGGGCTCGAATTTCTGTCAGGGGCTCGAATTTCTGTCAGGGGCTCGAATTTCTGTCAGGGGCCCGACGTTGTGCCTTGGGAAACTGACTGACTGACTGATTTACTTATTGACTGACTGATTTACTTATTGACTGACTGACTTACTTACTGACTGACTGATTTACTTATTGACTGACTGACTGACTTACTGACTGACTGATTTACTTATTGACTGACTGATTTACTTATTGACTGACTGACTTACTTATTGACTGACTGATTTACTTATTGACTGACTGACTGACTTACTGACTGACTGATTTACTTATTGACTGACTGACTTACTTACTGACTGACTGACTGATTTACTTATTCATTCTTTAGTCTAGACGACTGTTGGAGTACCAATTATAATCGTCCAACCACTTTAATTTCTCAACCCTTCTGTTTTCCGTCTTCCGAAGGTCTTCGCCTGGGACGCTATAATACACCTAAATTGATTCACTTTGAAAAACCCCAACCATGCCAGAAGATACATTATATTATACCGAAACATACTTTTTTCTTTTTAACCTGTCATCATTATCAAGTGCCAGATCTTCGACAGGCGACAGACATCGGCGGTCATGGTTCTAGTTCTCCAGCCATTCTTTTGCTCGGATGCTCTGAAAAAGCAACGTTATCCTGATCTTTGCCTTCCACACATCCGGTCAGGTCATGGCAGTCCCCAAACTTTGGCAGCCATTCTCTCGCTATACTTTCGACACTGACAACTCCCACCTCCTTCCACCAGAAATATCTCCACTTCTACTCAAGATAGATGGACAGTTTCTTCATCAAAAGGGAGAGAAACGAAATGAGTCTAAAGAAGATACCAATAGTTTTATTTGCCCAAACATTGACAAGCGCCTGATTCCGCGGTGAACTGACGCTGTTTCAATGTTCCGCGCCTGCCCCCTCCCCCACCTCACACACACACACACACAC
>NW_004797983.1:282147-282772 GCF_000002075.1 Aplysia californica
CACACACACACACACACACACACACTTTCTGTGACACTTGAGTCCGCGAGAAAATGATCAATGGCTCCCAAAGTCGGACAACAAACAGGGGCAACGATTTCCCCGCGCGATCAGATACGTAGAGTGTGAGCTTTTAGCGAGTCCAAGACAGTCCAAGACAGTCCAAGACAGGGCGAGTGTCCAGCGATATCTCGTGTCACGTGTTCCCTGACCTCCACTGACCTCCCCTCACCCCCGCTCCTTTCTATGCGGCCAACCGGCGAGGAAACATGAGAATGTGGGACGTCAGGAGAGAGATGTTGAACACGTCCCTGGCAATAGGGCGCCCACTCCCAGCCTTTTTTCCACACCCGGAAGACTTCGGTGATCGTTTCCGGCCAATTTCACTTTTCCTTTTGAGGTTACACACTACTAAAGATGTTTTTAGACGTTTTTTTAAAAACGTCTTTGACAACAATGCACGCCAATATATTTGTTCCTCTCCCTCTCCTCCTCCCTCTCCCTCTCCCTCTCCCTCTCCCTTTTCCTCTCCCTCTCCCTCTCCCTATCCCTCTCCCTCTTCCTCTTCCTCTTCCTCTTCCTCTTCTTCTTCCTCTTCTTCTTCCTCTTCTTCTTCTTCTTCTTC
>NW_004797983.1:283636-285485 GCF_000002075.1 Aplysia californica
ATGGTGAGATGACAATGGTATAGATGATGGTGAGATGACAATGGTATCAATGATGGTGAGATGACAATGGTATAGATGATGGTGAGATGACAATGGTATCAATGATGGTGAGATGACAATGGTATAGATGATGGTGAGATGACAATGGTATGTTTTCGTTCTTTTCTTTTTTTTTTCTTTTTGTTGTTGAAATTTAGCATAAATTGATATGGCATCAGAATAAAGGTGGATGGACCCAGTTCTCCCTCACCACTCCTACCCTCCCCCCAAACAACAACAACAACAACAACAACAAACAAACAAAAACAAACAACAAAACAACAACAACAACAACAACAACCCAACAACAAACAACTAACAATCAAACAAAAACGAACACACAAAAATCCCCCCAAAACCCAGCCTCATTACTTGACAAAAGGAAGAGCTCTAGAAAAACAACCAAAGGGAAGTTACTGGGTACTCATCTAAAACATTAACAACAGAATCGTTACCAACAACAACAAAAACTGGCACGAATTTCCGCTAAAGATAACAACTTATCAAAGGTGACGCCACCTGTGGTTATTCACTTGCACGGGGTGTGTTCAAATTTAGATTCGGATCGAAACCCTGAAAATTAATGTTTAATGTGAACCTGGCTTCCGTTTCGGTAGTTTTTGCTGCCGTTAGGATTCTGCTAACAAAACCTGTGGCTACATTTCCTACCCCGCACACAAAACCAAATGTACAGCCCACTCAGTCTTCCTTTTGCTCATACTATCAGCAGTTGAGGAAACCCATAAGTTAAAAAAACGCTTTGCTGTCTTAAGATGTTCCGAGAGAATTCTATGAAGTGTTGTCTTTGTCTTTAGCAAAACAATTTCGCTTGCTAGATCTCTCACAGTTTGGGGTCGATTTATTGTGCGCGCGCCTAAGGCAAAGGTCTACATGTGCAAGTTTTTAACCGTTGTAGATTAGTTCATTTCTTTATAGAATAAGAATAGCCTTTCCTGGTGGGGTCTCTTTAAAACATTCAGCTATCTCAAATACTTTTGTGAGTGAGGGGTGCACTAACTACTTTTGAGAAAAATGTCAAAAATCAACACCATTTCGTAATATTGCGTAGTGGATATGTATATTTAAAAGCTTTTAAAAACATACTTTGAAGAAGAATTGGCGTGAAATGTTTTGTGAGGATTGAGAAAAATGGCTGATGAGTTGATATCCTTATATGAATCTCAAATCCCCCCCCCATCCCCACCCCCCACCAAAAAAAAATTTAAAAAATTCCACTATTTTCCGATTTTTCTCGAACTAAACCTGTGCTACACGTGGGTCCTTTGCCCACTCACTCACACATTTGATTCAACAAAAGCTTGAACCTGCCAAATGTTTTCTCAGAAATGGAACTGGGTCATTCCGAGCTCCCTGAACGTTCACTATTGACACGTCTGTCACTTCTCTCACCAATGATTGTCTCTCTATTTGAGTACAGCGGTACCCACCACCAATGATTGTCTCACTGTTTGAGTACAGCGGTACCCACCGCCCGTGGAAGATCATCGGGGATATGTTTGGGTAACCTCTCTGAAGGAACTACGGGTTTGGTGACAACACAAATTATATCCTATTTTGAGAAGGAACCTTTCACCTTTCACCTTTCACCTTTAACCTTTCACCTTTAACCTTTCACCTTTCACCTTTCCCATCACCGCCTTCGGCAAGAAGAAAAAGTAAACAAAACCTCACAGCTACTGTCGGGTGGTCTACTCATGGAGAACAAAACCTCACAGCTACTGTCGGGTGGTCTACTCATGGAGAACAAAACCTCACAGCTACTGTCGGGTGGTCTACTCATGGAGAACAA
>NW_004797983.1:300882-302588 GCF_000002075.1 Aplysia californica
TTAAGTAAGCTTAAAGTGAGGCTGAAAGAGTCTACCAATACAGTTGAAGGAAACATGTGCATAGCAGTCAAAACTGTTTCATTGCCACATATACCCTGTTCACCCCTTTGGGGCAACAGTTATAAGCAATCACAAACTCTGATTATGTAAGCTAACTATTACACTGGTCGAGTCTACCTCACAAATGTGAGGGGAACTAAGTCCTAACAATCTCTTGACTGTTGCAAGAGCTTGCTTTTTTTCTTCGACTTTTTACCGTCCTACAAATTTTTCGACTTAGATCAATGAACTATTGGTGTGGTCATGTAGCAAGATCGTGTGGTCATGTAGCAAGATCGTGTGGTCTATCCAAGACCATTCTTCCTGGAACTGTGCAGGGGAGGAGAAGGAGAGGAAGGCAAAGGAAGAGGTGGACAGACAACATTGCGGAGTGGACAGGGAAATCCTTTCGCCCAAACTCAGGCGCTCGCAAAAAGCAGTGAAAAGTGGAGGCATCTGAAGAGGCTCTCTGTCAAACAGCGCCCCCTACTACAATCCTCGGGGATGATGGGATCAGTGACAGTGACAGGTACATCTTAGATCATTTAGCAGACGGGTTTCGACCGTGCCAGTGGAGGCTATCCCGGGACTAGGGGGGTACAAGTCTCCACAGACAGGCCTAGATGTTGACTCTGGAAACTGACTGGAACAATTCTACAACAAACCAGGCGGAGGTGGTTAATGAATGAAGGAAGAAATAGCCCAACTGTCATTCTGGATGCTTACGCCCGTCCACACAATTTGGATAATTTATAAGGCAAGATTCTTCCAACCTGTTTTTCTGGGTCAACCCGGGCTGTCTGTTGGTGATACAACATCCCTGCATGCAGAAAGACCGAGATACTTTGTACAAATTGTCTACACTCACACTCAAACTAGCCCCCTGTGTGTGTGTGTGTGTGTGTGTGTGTGTGTGTGTGTGCGTGGCAGCGACATGCCTAACCGCTACACCACGTGACAGACGCCGGCAGTGAGCACAATCTGTGCGGCAATAAACCAAACAAAGTGTCCTTTGAGTGACGGCCAAGTGACTTTTGCCGCTTAGGACTCTGCTCCAGATTGCTCGGACCTGTCACAGTTTGACCTCATCACGACTGACCGCCGGACCTGTCACAGTTTGACCTCAACAGGACTGACTGCCGGACCTGGGATATTGAAGGGAACGGGGGATTAATCGAAGATTCGAAGATTGGGGCCCCAATACTTGTTGTTCCAATACATTGTGCGAATGTTTCATTTCAATTGATTTCTTTTTTGTTATCAAGTCCAACATCAATATTTGTTATAAATAAATATTCAGTATTCATGGCGTTATTCACTCATCCTCACTCTGTCTCGTTACCATCAAGTACTCAATATTTCTGTATTCACCTCGATAGTTTTTTGATAGTACACAATTAAAGTGCTCTTATTTTACGTCTTGTTGACACACAAAAACAAGACACAAAAATCCTCTGTTCGTAAATACCACACAACATTCGAAAGGCTCTGCCACGATTCAAATAGTTGTAAACAGCCGAACAATCGAGAATGTCGAGTAGTTAAGTCGAGTGGACACTGCTCTACTGACCAGGGACCAAGGGCTCTTTTCCCGGGTAAATCCTCGGAGAGAGAAAGAGAGAGAGAGAGAGAGAGAGAGAGAGAGAGAGAGAGAGAGAGAGAGATGA
>NW_004797983.1:307277-309165 GCF_000002075.1 Aplysia californica
TAATAATAATAACAATAATGACTGTAATAACAATAATAATAATAATAACAATCATTTAAAAAAATAAAGTTACTGCTGCCATTGCTATAGCAGTCCCTCCTGCAGACCCTCCTTATCCCGCTACTCGGAGTCGTAGTCTTACTGTTCAACGTCATGCCTGCTGGTGAGGAAAATACATTGCCGTTATCAAGTTAACTTTCCTGAATATTGTTGTTGTTGTTGTTGTTGTTGCTGTTGTTATCGTCAGCAGCCGACGGGCAATAAAAAGAAGGTCATTAGATATTCATTGAAACTGGCCAAATATAAACGTTTGGCGACAGGGCAATATCTGGGTTTTAAATCATATTTGCATAAAAACGTTTTCTAGGATTACTCGATAAATTAGCAATTAATTCTATTAGAAGTTTTTGAGTGTTCGCCGAGGAATGACGCGCATCATCTTTAGATTTCCCGAGAGCTTAGGGGGATGGACAGAACAATTCTTGTGTCTCCAGAGTTTCTGTCTGTTGTTTTCATTTTGCTATTTTTACGTTTTTAAAATTTGTTTTTGCCTTTTAGATTCTAGTCTTATTGCTCGGTTTATATTTCACCCCGACTCGAACAAACGAAAGATTGATAACATCTACCGTCATTGTAAACGATAACATCTACCGTCATTGTAAACGATAACATCTACCGTCATTGTAAACGACAACATCTACCGTCATTGTAAACGACAACATCTACCGTCACTGTAAACGACAACGACAAATTTCTCTATGAGAGAAGAATAAAGATTGTCGTTGTCATTGTCGTTGTCATTGTCAATTCTTTAAAATTAACAGGGCCTTTTTGAGCATGAGTTGTTCGGCCATGGTCCCCTACCCTCTTGGCTTGGTCCAATCGGAGATGGCCATTAAACTACGAGGTCTTCCCTTTGTAAAAACTACAGGGTGATAGTGATGGGCCATAGAGGATGATCTTTCTAGTCATTGGGCAGGTCGCTACTATATAATTACAACATTCTGTCTGACATTTTGGGATATTTCGAGGTCAGAAACTAAATGTTCCATCTGCTCTGTCAAAAGTGTGAGATTATTCACAGTCGTTATCAAGACATTGGAAGAATTGCATTCGAAAAAGCTTGACATGTAGTGAAACTGACCATTTTCCCCATCAACTTTCTCAAAACTAAGTACACATCAGATAGAACATTGTACATCTAGGGTAGCGATATGCCAAAAAGGTCAAGATGTTTTTGGAAACTTTAAGAAAGAATCAGGATTTTTATTATTTGTTTCTTAATAAGCATAACTTTCTTATTTATACAGAATAAACATATTATGTTTCTAATTCATTTTTGTTTTCAATTGTTACCCCTTTATAATATGAAACCTTAAAAGCAAGTGAGAACCCACCCACTATGACATGAGACACAGCAAGATGGAAACTATCACCACCACTCCGTCCGTCTGTCTCTCATCCACTTCTATGGTTCTCATCCATTAATTCTGTCCGTCTGTCTGTCTCTCATCCACTTCTATGGCGCTCATCCATTAATTCTCTCCGTCCGTCTCTTTCTCCCAGCCCTAAACGACAGGTTCCATCTCAACGGACGCCCAACTGTCTCAAAAAAAGAGATATTGTTTTTAACTCTTTCAGTTTGAGAACCAAGCGGTTGACGTGTCGCCCACACACACGACAGGGTAGGAACGAGACGGGATCTCCTGGGGCTGCGTCCGGCAAGGGTTAAAGAATGAACGGACGCGTGGAAATGAAGCAATGCGGTATTCACGGTGGTCAACATTAAAATGTCATCCATATCGGCGGTCAGAAGTCTTCGTGCGTGAAGAGCCAAGAGAGCGAGGGAGAGATGTTAAAAGTGGCACAATGTTATTCCAGGGAGACG
>NW_004797983.1:310737-316780 GCF_000002075.1 Aplysia californica
CCCCCACCCCCCAGACAAGCAGAACTATGCGAGGAGATTTAGAGAGCGACTGACAGACATGCAGACAGGCAGACCAAACAGTAGACAGGAAATAAAGAAGATAGACACAGAATATACGTGGAAGAAGACAAGAGATGATGTGGAGTAGGAGAAGAGAAGGAAAGAGGGTGACAGAAAGAGAGATGACGTGGAGTAAGAGAAGAGAAGGAAAGAGGGTGATAGAAAGAGAGATGATGTGGAGTAGGAGAAGAGAAGGAAAGAGGGGGACAGAAAGAGAGATAAACAGAAAGAAGAGAGCAAGAACGATATGTATTTAGACAGATAAAAAAGATAGGATAGATAAAGAGAAATGGTTGGGGTGGGGGGAGGGTGGTGGTAGACAGAGCAGAATGTGCGCTGAGAAGAAAAACAGAAAAAGCGCCGGTGTGAGGGAGACAGAGATAGAAAACGAGGGATAGTCGTAGATATCCAGAGAGATTACAAGCGAAAGATAAAACGAGGCAGAGACCCCAGGAGAAGAGAGAGAAGAGAGAGAAGAGAGAGAGAGACGGAGAGAGAGAGAGAGAGAGAGAGAGAGAGAGAGAGAGAGAGAGAGAGAGAGTGTGAGAGAGAGAGAGAGAGAGAGAGAAAGAGAAGGAAGAAACAGGACGTATATCTTGACAGAAATCTGTAGACAGAGCAACACAAATCCCCGCTCCGCGAAGCCGACAGCTCAGATGTCCCTGTCCATATTGCCAGACTGGCTCGTCAAAAAACGGCCGACCTTCTTCCGCGAAGCCCGCCATTTATCAATCAAAAACTTGGCCTATGTGTCAATATTGCCGGGGATATCATGGCTAGTTCATGCTCTATCCTCAATCTCTCGCACACATTTGGCCCACGATATTTTATGATTGCAAAGAGTTTTTGGGGAGATATACATACATCTTGGTTTCAAGTCACAAATGTAAGAGATGAGAAAAGGATTTCGGAAAAATAATAAAATAACGTTCAATAGCATTTACGCTTTACATTTCCATTTTCTAAAAAGTGTTCAATGCGCATTTCATTCCAAGAAATATCACCACGATCTGACAGATGTATACGTAGAACCCGATGTTCTGCATCTTGTATTTGTGCATCATTAAGTAGAAAATGTTCCATGAAAAAAATACTCCTGTCGTGATCCGGACAACGATAAATTGTACATAAAAAACTGTAGACAACAACAACAGCTCACTCACAGACACAATAAAATAACATTTACTGGAACGGCTATAGACATAGAGACACTTTCCTACTCTCTCTCTCTCTCTCTCTCTCTCTCTCTCTCTCTCTCTCTCTCTCTCTCTCTCTCTCCCTCTCTCTCTCTCTTTCTCTTTCTCTTTATCTATCTCTCTATCCCTTCAAGTTTTTATCTCTCTCGCTGCCCCCCCCCCCCCAGTCTCGCTGTCAGACAGACACATACATGCACAAGAAAATGGAACCTCCCATCAGACAGACAGACACATGCACAACAAAATGGAACATCCCATCAGAGAGACAGACATATCCATGTACAACAAAATGGAACATCCCATCCCAACGACTTGAGGATTTGGAAAACCTCTCGAGGAAAGGAGAAGAAAAGTAGATGGAGGGAGACGGAAATGAGGATATCACTCACACTGTTAAGAGACGCGAGCTGCAGACGTTATTTCATGGAGAACTGACACTCGCCATCTGACACCAGGTGACATTCAACGGCTTTTGTTCGGTCCGGAGTGAGGGTGGTTTGCTTGTGTTGAGGGGGAGATTACTCTCGTCTCCGGCAGACGACGGGTTGTAAGAGGCAACAGACTCGGAGACAGACGGCATTGTGGGAGGAACAGCGGAGGATCACTGACTGGTGGGGAGAAGTAAATGCTGGAGAATGTCGGAGATCTCTTTGTGAGACAGCGTCGGGAAATCAGGCGCTCGTCAAAACAATAACAATAGAAGAAAACGGCATTTTTTTTGCTCATTTGGCAATTTTTTGTCGAGTTTTCTATTTTTAAATATTTTTTTGGAATGGTATGGGTTTAACACCCCTATCAATACTAATAGGTTATTTAAGGGGCGGGACCTCCTAGTTTAACGTCCGTCTCCGATAGGACAGAGCCAAGTGGGAAGTTCGTGTAGAGCGCCTTTCCCAAGGACACAACGTCGGACCGAGCTGAGGATCGAACTCCCCGAACCCGCAATCTCACGATCACGAGTCCGGTAGCCTAACCACTAGGCTACCCACGCCACCTATTTTTATTAATTCAACACCTTTTACGTGAATTTTGAAACATTTTGCTGAGTGGCTTTTACTGAAAAGCGTTGAGTGAAGGCACAGAAAGTGTACATTTACAGTGTCCACGGACTTTTAAGCTTTGGAGGTCACCAAACTTTGGCAGCCATTTTCTCTCTCATTTTACCTCTGAAACCACGTGATCCTCACCCCTTTCAATGACCAATATCTCGACTTCTATTCAAGATGAATGGGTAATTTTTCAATCAAATACAAGGCAAATGAACAACTAAAAGCTCCATAGACCCAAACATTGACGAGTGCCAGAATCCATCGCATGGTGACACATTTAACTTTCCAAGTTCCAGAGTGTGGAGTAGTTGAAGGTGTGTGTGTGTGTGTGTGTGTGTGTGTGTGTGTGTGTGTGTGTGTGTGTGTGTGTATGTGTGTGTGTGAGGGGAACATGGGGGAGGGACGTGTTGAGGAAGAGGGGAGGGTCAAAAGTGAAAACATAATATTATGTTACATTATGCATATTTACACCAATGAAAAAGCTCAATGGGCGAGTGTAGTGGAGCGGTTAGGGCCTTCACCGCTGTCGCAAAATGTCAGAGACCTGGGTTCGGTTCCCGTATTGAAAACTTTGTTCCTGGACTATTAACGCCTGTCTGCGGGGGCGTTGTGTTTCTCTCAGGCCAGGTTGGGACTGACGGGTACAGTCTGAAGGGCGTCCGTTTTAGAAGGTCTTAATAAAAGAATAATTCTAAATGTTTCAACAATCTATATCACTACCCCTGGAGATTCCAGAACATTCCAAAACACAGAGACAGACGATGAAGTCCCCAAACACAAACACACGGACAAAATCTTCCGCCGTCTGTTGCCAGGTACCTTTGTACTTCCTCTGTGTCAAGGGAAGACAATTCACGACAACTGTTCCTTCCCCAAGAACACAACGTGAGATCCCTGCTGGGACTCGAACTCACGACCTTTGGGTTGCAGTCTCAGCAGCCTACCACACACCAACGACTCCATTCTAACATTCTAACATTGTGTCAGTGCGCACATCAAACAGCTGCAAGCTCAGAATGTCGTGATGACAGAAGACGGGACGAAAACACACCAAACACACACCAACCCCCCAAAAAACCCCAAACAAAACAAAACAAAATAAAACCCAGAAAAAGCAACAACCGAATGAGCGACCAAAAGAAAGAAACAAAGCACACCAATCCTGCACGTTGATAAAATAGTAAGCAGCAGAGACAGTCCGACAAAATGTCCCCCGCGATAAATCAATGAAATCCCTAGCAGACCTTGTTACCTCGATTGTCTACACCCGAAGGCATTCTGGGAAACGATGACATCAGTCACTCTTGCCATATGCGTCACAAACACTTGGATTTTTCTTCGCCGAAGATTTGGGGATTATTTAACGGGGAAAGTCTTTTCGACGTCATGTCGTTCTATGTTTTAACCCCCTGGCCCATTTCTATGAGATTGACGTCATCTGATTAGTAGAAAAAAGTGCGTATGATAGTGTCCAATAGTGTATTACATGCATACTTAGTATGACAAGCAACTGTTACAGATAGAGGTTCCAGGATGTTAGATGTAAGTCATTGATCTGTTAGATATAATGGTGGTTCCAGGATTTTAGATGTAAGTCATTGATCTGTTAGATATAATGGTGGTTCCAGGATTTTAGATGTAAGTCATTGATCTGTTAGATATAATGGTGGTTCCAGGATTTTAGATGTAAGTCATTGATCTGTTAGATATAATGGTGGTGGTGAGTAGTGATTTGGGATTTAGTTTTAGTAATGTTAGCGTTAGTAACTTCTACAGACCCAATAATAACATCGCCTCCTTCTTTCCCATCAATAAGTAGAAAAATGTGCGTATGATAGTGTCCAGTAGTGTATTACGTACATACTTAGTATGACAAGTAACAGTTACAGACAGAGATTCCAGGATTATAGATGTCAGTCACTGATCTGAGAGCAATGATGATTTTAGTCCTATCTTCCTCTGCTCCAATGAGTCACGAGGGACGTGGGTACCCTCTATCCCGCTCACTACCGGAACCATCTTTCTTCAATGTCACCGTGAAGTTTGGGCGTCATGTCCTTCTATTTCCTTCTCCACTCAAAAATGAGGGACAGAAACAGAACATTTAAAAAACATAGATAAAAGAGTAACCGGAAAAAAGAACTGCAACGAAATGACGAGTTAAAATCTGGAACAAAAAGAAGAAATTTGGAGGAAAAAGAGATGTTTATTTTGGAAGCCATTACGTAATGAACGTTGTGATTATTTCTTAGCTGTGTTTCCTGCATTCTTCTGCCGGGGAATGTTGTCTATTTCATACGGTACAGTCTATTTCTATAAGACGCCCAAAGGAGAGTTATTCACTTTGTGCTAGAGATCTGAGTGAGTCTCGCGACCTTTTCGAACATTTGCTCTAAGACCTGGCGCTGTTCCTTTGATCACTAGGAAACCTATCTGACACAAGGAATAAGAAGAAAATAAAAAATCTCCTTGTGGCCTCTGCCTTCTCTCTCTCTCTCTCTCTCTCTCTCTCTCTCTCTCTCTCTCTCTCTCTCTCTCTCTCCCCCCACCCCCTTTGAGTTTCTCTTCTCTCCATCTCTCTCTGCCTCCTCTATCTCTCAGTATCTGTTTCTTCCCACCTCTTCTACTGTTCACCACACACCACAGAGACTACACACCCAGCCCCCAGTTTTGTATTCAGAGCACACTTTAGAACCAAAGACTGAAATCTTCGCCTTACACACCAAAGTAGTTCGATTCCTCGATTAAAAGAACATTCCTATCTTTCTGTAAATTTTCTTTTTATTTCTCTAAGGTTATAAAAAATGTCTAAGAAAAAAATCCTAAACCCTGTATGAGTTGAGGTTAATAAATAGGTTCGCTTTAATGATGAATAACGAATAGCATTTGTCTAGCGCGTATCCCCTCTCGACAGCAAACTCTGTGTGTTTTACAAAGCTATCTAATATTACCCCAGCAGACCGTTGAACACTCAGAGACATTCTCGGGTTCCCGGGAAGCATACAGTGCAAGTTGCAGATTACACGGACTAAAACACGAACAGAATGGCCAAATCGTTCTGTCTCTAGTTGTGTTCACATTACCCCCTGGGGGAAGTGAGGAACATTCCTAACAACTGCCTTTTCCAAGGACATAATGTCTAACTGTTGACAGGGTTCGAGCCGCGGCCTTTCGTTTCCGATCCCAACGGCCTAACCATTAGACTATTAGACCACTGGCCCCATTGCAGCAGACATGACCTGTCCAAGAGTGAAAGGTCACGTGTGAATGTCCACGACGCTCAGGTCTGCCTTAATGTGGCAGAATTTTCTTTGTGCTCAGCCATTGTTGTCTTCCTTTAATTACCTTCTTTTCCTGGTCTTTATTTTTCTCTCTTCTTTTTGTCCTTTTTCTTTCATTTGCATTTTTCCTTCCGTATTCCTCCTTTTCTTCCATTTCCCCCCGTTTTTTCAATGAGTTGTTCGTGGCCTCTCAGATGGCATCGCCTGCACCTTCTTTCCTGCCAAACGTTCATCATCTTTTCTTTGAAGGTTACTCCCTTCTAATCTTCGGCACTTATATGACCTATTTCAGTTGCAAGTGCCGTAAAATTGCAGCCAACACCAAACATAAACAACCAGAACAGTATAATTAAGAAAAAGGTCAACCACACTATCATCCCTCTACATCCACTCCGCTAGTTCAACATGACAGGAGATATACAGCCACTCAAAGACGTAACTTGCGAAAAAGACCCCC
>NW_004797983.1:317600-319543 GCF_000002075.1 Aplysia californica
AGTTTGAAGAGGCGAATGTTGTTGCTGTTGTTGTTGTTGCTGTTGTTGTTGTTGCTGTTGTTGTTGTTATGTTGTTACTATTGTAGCTATGTTGTTGTTGTTGTTGTCATGTTGTTATTGTCATGTTGTTGTTGTTGTTGTTGTTGTTGTTGTTGTTGCTGTTGTTGTTGTTATGTTGTTACTATTGTAGCTATGTTGTTGTTGTTGTTGTCATGTTGTTATTGTCATGTTGTTGTTGTTGTTGTTGTTGTTGTTGTTGTTGTTGTTGACAATAGGGATGATGTCGAGGTGACGGAGGTGGTTGTCCGATCAATACAGAAGATGCTGACCGTCATGGTCAATGTGGTTCTGATTGTGGCTGAAGTGAGGAACATTCGAGAAAAGTGACTTTCTAAAGGACGACACGCCGGGCCTCTGACGAAGTTCGAACCCATGACAATTCTTTTGCAAACCGAACGGAGGGATATGCACACCCACAAATGTACCATAGAAATAACAGTAGCAGAATTGTGAAGTTGTTCAAGTAATCGTTTGACGGCACTTGTAGGAAAAATCATAATATTATAAAGGCCGAAGTTTATAAGTGCTGCAGTCTAGATAGATACACAGAAAGAAAAGAAGGAGGTGACACAAGGACGACAGATGTTTGATAGGTTTGAAGGAGCAGACCACAACAGATAACCCACCAACCACTCATGCAGCAGTAGACGAAAATCTGACAGAGGCTTCATGACTGCAACAACATCCACCATGACAACAACACCAAGTACTTCAGCAACAACAGCCTACGACACGGCAGGGAAGACAACAACTACACTGACGATAACACGGACAATCTTCTCAACAAAACCACAGGGAACTGACACCGACGCGAAACTGTTTCCTACAAACAGATCTTACGTTAGAGTTAGAGTTATGAGTGCTAAACATGAACAAGAACATTAAAATATGACCACGTATTGCCTCAAGCTATCGTTGTTTGGGGATTTATTTGTCTCTGTGAGACATTCGCGGTACTCCCCAGTCCAAGGAGAAAATACAAAAACAAACAAAGTCGTTCTTAAGGTAATGTAGGTGAACTCATGGTTATACAATCAGTTAGAATCAGTCTTTCACTCTGTAGTTTCCTTTTCCATCCCCCCCCCACCCTCCCCCCAGTCTGAGAGGAAGGAAGTAATGGTTGAAGAAGTCGCCGTGGGTGTTGTCTGGCAAGCCTTTTGAAGTGTACAACGCTCAGAAAGCTTTTTGAAGGAGAGACAAAGGCCGGTATTTCCTTCATTGAAGGATTGCCTCAACAGTAGAGAACTTGTCGTGCTTTGATAAGATAAGTGCAAACTTTACATTTCGACAGAATCTTTGGAGCACATGCATCATAATATACTACAGTCTAGTATTGAGAATCTGAAGTTTTGGAAAAGGTGAACACTTTGGGCTTAGCACGTGTGAACAGCCTGTACAGCTGGTCGTGTTGTGTGGGCACTCTAGTAAGTCTGTTCAGAACAGTGTGTCATGTTATGTGTCAGTCTGTTCACAACAGTGTGTCATGTTATGTGTCAGTCTGTTCACAACAGTGTGTCATGTCATGTCATGTGTCAGTCTGTTCACAACAGTGTGTCATGTCATGTGTCAGTCTGTTCACAACAGTGTGTCATGGTATGTGTCAGTCTGTTCACAACAGTGTGTCATGTCATGTGTCAGTCTGTTCACAACAGTGTGTCATGTCATGTTGACACGGTTGAGTCAGTTCAGAATCGTATCATTCACGGATAGACATTTGACCCACAGTACCACCCGTCCAATCACTGCAAGCGAAGTAGTTCTTCTTGTTTTGTTTTTCTTACGTTTCTTGTTTTTAAAAGGGCAAAACAACAACAACAACAACAACAACAACAACAACAACAACAACAACAACAACAACAACAACAACAACAACAACAACAACA
>NW_004797983.1:327122-329672 GCF_000002075.1 Aplysia californica
CACACACACACACACACACGAGCGGACATTTAGAATATATGTGTCATGACGCTGTGGCATCAGGCGCTCGCCAATGTTTAGTTTTAATATAATATTGTGGAGTTATTAGCATAATTTTAAAGCCCATTCATTTGTTTTTCTATTGCCTGATGAGTAAGAGCGCCATCTATCTTAAAAAAAAGTCGAGATAAATGCAGTTGAAGAAGATGGTTCCCGGAGAGACAGAGGTAAACATTAGAGAGAAAAAGTCACCGCCCAAGTTTGACAACTTTCCAATGCTCGGGTGTCGGGGAGACTGCAATAAATGTACATGTCAGTGCCTTTGGTCAACGTTTTTCAGTAAACTCCACGCCGGACTGTGTTGTTGACAAAAATGTCGATGTATCTTGATAGAACTAATTTCGTTATTTTGACGAGCTCCTAGTTTTATTACGATGTCACACCTAGATCATACATCTACCGGTGTATCTAACAATGTGCCTTCAGGAGACTGTTCTTTCAGATTTGTTATGTTCCAAAGTCGCGTGTTTACCAAAAATTGTATTATTTCGAAAAACTGACATAATGTTATTATTATAATTATATTTTTTATATCATTTGTTGTTGATTCACTGTTGTTGAGAGCCACGGGGGTTGATGGACAAACGATGTGTCACCAGGGTTGATGGACAAACGATGTGTCTCCAGGGTTGATGGACAAACGATGTGTCCGTTCTCTCACAGATAGACAAGTGACCTCCCCTTTGGGACGATGTTTGTTTCTGTTTGTGTGGAGAACATATTACGTCATTCGCCAAAAATAGCGTCGCCCACATGCAATTTTGACATGTGTCGCCACTCTCAACAATACGAGCACATTGTTTCGTTGATTAAAAAAGAAATAAAAATGATGAGTAAATGATTTCTTTCGGAAAGGAAGAACAAGTCAAATGTAAAAGATCAACATCCAACTGTTTTAAAGGTTTACCATAGGTACTTTTTACTACATCTCCTTCACCCCGCCCCTCCCTTGACACAGTTTAGATCATTTTAGGAGGCTGGCTTCCGACCCTGCCTGTCTGGACCAGTCCGGGCTGAGAGGGATACAACATCCCAGCAGACAGACCCGGGCTGAGAGGTACGCAACATCCCAGCAGACAGACCCGGGCTGAGAGGGACGCAACATCACAGCAGACAGACGCGGGCTGAGAGGGATACAACATCCCAGCAGACAGACCCGGGCTGAGAGGGACGCAACATCCCAGTAGACAGACCCGGGCTGAGAGGGACGCAACATCCCAGTAGAAATACCACAGAGATACTGGATAAACCTTCTCCCTTCTCGTGAGTCAAAGCTTGGTCTCTTTGTGGGTGACATCGAGGCGCCTAACTACCGTCACATCACATACTGCAACAACTGTGAGTGACATCGAGGCGCCTAACTACCGTCACATCACATACTGCAACAACTGTGAGTGGCATCGTGGTGAAGTCAGGCGCTCGTCAAAATAATGAAATCGAAGAAATTCTCATTTTGGAATTTTTTTTTTTCAAATTTGTGTCTTCTGGCTCAACACTTTGTATGTTCATTCATAAACATTCTTATGTGTGGAATTTAGGGGAAAACGTTGATTAAAGGCACCAAAAATGTAAATTTGCAAGTGGAAGTCACCTGACTTTGGCGGCCATTCTCTCGCTGATTTTACCTCTGAATCCAGGCGACCTCACACCTCCTTCAAAGACAAATATCTCGACTTCTATTCAAGATAAATGATAAATAAAAAAAAATAAAAATCAAATGCAAGACAAATAAACAACCGTTAAGATGACACCAATAGCTCCAGACAGCTAAAAATGGACGAGTGCCTGATTCCTCTGAGTCATGACACAATTTTCTTTTCCCGTTAGATGTAAGTCTTTTTACGCCCAACTTGACACAATTAGGACCAAGGGGAACAGGGAACAGAGGAGAAAACGAACGTGCTGGAACCACAAGAGAGCTGTTTTACGTCGTTGTTTACGTCGCTATCAAGATTTATTGGCAGATCATCAACGTTCTGTGTCTGCCCCACACATCTCTCCCTCACACCCCGGCCGCTCGGGGACTGTCACCTCACACACACACACACAAACACACACACACACACACACACACACACACACACACACACACACACACACGATAGTTTACGATGCGCCAGGGATGTAAACCATTACAAATTATGAATAATTAATCGCTTTGATAATAATTCCGTACCTAGACGTCTCATAAAGGATTTCGTTTCAGTAATAATAATGATATTAATATCGTGTGATTTGCGATACTGCTTTTCTAAATATTGCCACTAAAAGTGTTATCGTAAGGTCGTTGACCGAGATATTGCAACTTTGCATCATCATCATCATCATCATCATCATCATCATCATCATCATCATCATCATCATCATCATCATCATCATCATCATCATCATCATGATCATCAAAATGTTAGGAAAGGTTAGAGCAAGACAGGAACATCTTGCTAATTTTGGGTCAGATGTTTTTGGTTAACCAAACACCTCCACGTTTTG
>NW_004797983.1:329999-332592 GCF_000002075.1 Aplysia californica
CGTACACACACACACACACACACACACACACACACACAGACACACACAGACACACACAGACACACACAAAGGCCCTGAGTTCTCTTTTCTCTCGTTCTATATAACACTGAGCAAATATTTGCCAAAAAACAACCAACAAATAAACCCAATGTTTCCGCAAGAAACAAATGTTACCCCATTTCCTGTTTGAAATGTGCTCTAAAACAAAACACAATCAGTTTGTTATCTGTGTGAGATCTGAGCCCCCGGACCCTCAGGCGTGGCGGAAATCATCCCGCAAAAACCAGAGATCATCTTTTTCAATTTTCAATTTTATTTTCTCCGTAATTTGTCTTCTAAAAGTGCCGCAGTCACAACACAGCTGATATTGATACACAGATGTTCCGCGCAATTTACCGATCGGCGCAGTCACAACACAGCTGATATACAGATGTTCCGCGCAATTTACCGATCGGCGCAGTCACGACACAGCTGATATACAGATGTTCCGCGCAATTTACCGATCGGCGCAGTCACGACACAGCTGATATACAGATGTGCCACGCAATTTACCGATCGGCGCAGATTGCGCTGCGCGTTTTAACGATCGCATAATTGTATCATTCTTGTGAGCTCTTCAGTGCCATATGTTAATTTTAATTTTAATGTTCATACTTCTACACTTTTGAAAATATACGTGGATGTTCCTTAATGTGAGTAAAATAATAAAGGTGGAAGTGAACTTTAAAAACACATTTTTAAAAATATAAGATCGATTAAATGTACTTTGTGAACTTTGAGTTTGATACCTGGCGCTGTATCATTCTTGTGAGCTCTTCAAAAATACAAAAAGCTAGCTGGGCCTAGCTGGGCTCACTTTTCGATGACAGGAATGATCGGTTCATGGAAATCTTATGGCCAGGCAGTGTGTACACTGTGTCGTCAGTTCCCCAATGTAGCACACGTACTGAGACGAATTGACAATGTAGAGGAATGCTTTTGGGAGATTTAGATCTAGAGAGTCCCCGTCATTTTGTTGTTGATCTAGATCTAGAGAGTCCCCATCATTTTGTTGTTGATCTAGATCTAGAGAGTCCCCATCATTTTGTTGTTGATCTAGACCACCTCGACCTTTGCGAGCTCGAGGGGTTCCAACTGCAGAACGTCGTTTTCTTTTCGGCATGGTCAGGCGCTATCTAGGTCTAGATCTAGATTCTTATCTAAGACCTGTTGACGTTGTTCCCAAGAGAGTAGCAAGAAAAAGAATTTGACAAAGGAGTCCAGAAAAAGCGATGATGGGCATCGAACCAAAGGATCACAGTCGAATTTAGCACCAAGTAAAAAAAAGAAGAAAACATGAGGCTAGATCTATACGGGTCGCACACTTAAAATAGTGCTCATTATTGCGCGACAATGCGCGATAGTATCGAACGGAAGTACGACTTGAAATAAACAAACGTGGTGGATGTTCTAAAATTACACAGACAGAAGTGTCGGCCTTCAAAAACGATCAGCGAAAGAGCAAAACTGTCAAAAAACAGGAAAAAAACGAAGGGCGTCGTGATCTGGAGAATATTTTAAATAATCTTTTGGCGAAAACCGCAATTTGATCGATGAAGCCATTAAAATGACTTTTGAATAGCAAGATTCGGCCACCACAAGTAGATAACAGATTAAGTTCAGCGGCAATCTTCAGGTTTTCGCGGCATTCTACGATCGAAACGCGCAGTGCAATCTTAAGTTTGCGTCGATCGCTCAATTGCGCGGAACAGTCTGAAGAAGATCAACTCCATCAGTTGGGAATCTGTCTCTGCGCTTGTTATACCGTAGGCTCTCTACCCTTCTTCTACAGAGAAAGGTACAATGGAGAAATAAACGCAAGTCTCTGTCTCTCTCGCTCACTCTCTCTGTCTCTCTCTCTGTCTCCCTCTCTCTCTCTCTCCTCTATGTGTGAGTGTACAGTACAGACAGACAAATAAACCTTATGTAATAACGTGCTGCTTGGAAAGGCACTTTCCATCATACATAGACAGATAATATACATGAGATTGTATCCTTCTGGGAAGGTAGAGTACATCAGGTCAGTTTTCCTTTTTCGCCAGGATTCCATGAACAACCCCCCTCCCCCCGCCCCGCCCTACACACACATAAACTAACCCTTTCTCCCCTCCCCCTTCCCCCTCCCCCTCCCCCCGGGGGTGAGCAGATACCGTGAGTGGGGAGCAAGGGAGAAGATCCCAGCTGGGATAGGAGCAGCGCCCCCTACATAACGGAACCGGAAGGGCCGACCTCTTTGTCATGGTAATCTCCCCTCTCCTCCTGCCCGTTAGCTTGTGGCGACATTTCCATATGAACAGTCTGTGAGCTGGCATAGAGGGGGAGGCTTATCTACCGTCTATGTTCCTGTCTCTTTCATTTTTACGTCCTTTTTGTCTCTTTCTGGGTCCCTGTACAGACAATGGCCTTTTTGTGCTGGACGATACGATTGGGATAAGGATGAATGGCCTCGGCTCACGCGCTGGGAGGCAGGAGAAAGAGCCCAAAGGTTTTTGATCGAATCAGATGTGCAGGTGATGCCTGCCCGCCCAAACTGACAATGTGGGACCTCCGTGGG
>NW_004797983.1:332708-333908 GCF_000002075.1 Aplysia californica
GAAGGGGAGGATACAGTGGTTGGGGAGGGGGTAGAGGAAGAAGGAAAGAGAGGGAGAGAAAAGGATGGTATAGGGAGAAGTGGGGGATTGGGGAGAAGGACAAAAATGAAGAGAAGGACAGGGTGGTGGGGGAGAGGGAAGAGAGGGAGAGGAGGGCAGGGTGGTGGTGGAGAGGGAAGAGACGGAGAGAGGGGCAGGGTGGAGGGAGAGAGGGAAGAGAGGGAGAGAAAGACAGGGTGGTGGGGGAGTCGGAAGAGAGGGAGAGAAAGACAGGGTGGTGGGGGAGAGGGAAGAGAGAAGAGAGGGAGAGAAGAGCAGGGTGGAGGGAAAGAGGGAAGAGAGGGAGAGAAGGACAGGGTGGTGGGGGAGAGGGAAGAGAGAGAGAGAGAGAGGAGGACAGGGTGGTGGGGGAGAAGGAAGAGAGAGAGAGAGGAGGACAGGGTGGTGGGGGAGAGGGAAGAGAGAGAGAGGAGGAGGACAGGGTGGTGGGGGAGAGGGAAGAAAGAGAGAAGGACGTGGTTGTGGCGGAGCAGGAGAGAGAGGGCAGAGAGGAAGAGAGGGATGTAGTGGAGGAGAATGGAGGGTGTGGAAGAAGGACAGAGAAGGAGGGGAAGTGGGGTGGGGCAGGAGGAGAAGAAGGGTGAAGAGGGTGAAGATGCTATGGTGTAGGGAGAGGAGGGGGGGAGTAGAAAAAGGAAGAGAAGGGCATGCTGGGTTTAGAGGAGGGAGATGGACAAAGATGAAGAGAAGAAAAAGGAGGAAGAGAAAAGAAGGATAAAGAGGGAGAGCATATATCTCATCGTGCATGCAACAAGAGTGATGATGATGATGATGATGATGATGATGATGTTGATGATGATGATGATGATGATGATGATGATGATACAAGCCCCGAAAAAGCTACCATTTCTACTTCACTATGACTTAGCCTAGTTTTCGTTCCCTCCTTGCTCCATCTATTCCGCCACCTGGCAGCGTCAGAGCGGGTCACTTGGCGCCACAGGGGACGCAACTCTGTCAATAATTTACCACAGCCTGTCGGTCGCTCCGGTGAGACAGGAAGCCAGGCGTTAGGTGAAACTGACGGTACAGGGGTAGGTGTTTGTTGTAGTTTAATGTTCTGTCTTAGCTGACGGTACAGGGTAGGTGTTTGTTGTAGTTTAATGTTCTGTCTTAGCTGCTTGTGTGTGTGTGGGGGGG
>NW_004797983.1:335033-336198 GCF_000002075.1 Aplysia californica
CCCCCTCCACCCACCTTGAATATTCCCCACAAATAATCGTCAGTGTAGAGATTTCCGTTCTCTGTCGTCCTAAACGAGACCTCCACGAGGCCAGGCTCTGGACACGGCTCAGCGACTGACCAACAGCAAGATAACAAGAACAGTCTGTAAGAGTCTACTTTAGAAAATGAATATTCTAGCGCTGGAATCGAACTCACATCTTTAGTATACCACTTTGCAGTCACCCAGACAGCAGTACAAAATAGCCCATCTAGTCACCCAGTACAAAATAGCCCATCTGGTCACCCAGTACAAAATAGCCCATCTGGTCACCCAGTACAAAATACCCCATCTGGTCACCCAGTACAAAATACCCCACCTGGTCACCCAGCCAGGAGAATGACCTCAACAGACCTCTGGGGCCTGACGTAGAAAAGCGCCAGGTGACCGGTACGGACAATTTCCACCGGCGAGTTATTGCGCCAAATGACCGCAACATGATACAGCAAGCAAGTGCCTAACCCCAAGACCACAGACGGCAGTTAGAGTAGTTGTAGCTTACAAGACATTCCATTGAGAGTAAATTTGTCCAAGAGATCTACACGCCACACAATGATCAAAGTCAACGTGCTGTTAAAGATAAGAGAACATTTTGACCCCCATCCTCACCCCAACCCCACACCCATCATAAATATTGGCGGGGAATAAATGGGGGAGGTTATCGTTCTGAATCGACATAAACGATACCTCAACGAGACGAGACTGTGTCCAGGGCTCGGCGGGTGACCTTGGAGCATGGCTCTGGCTGTCAACAGCTTACAGGCCGATAAATCCCCCCATGTACCCAAGGAACCGGAGTAATTAGTGGAGCAGAAATGAAGCCACCGCCGCGCCTGATTCTACAGGACCCCCCCCCCCTTTCTTGTATTTATGGGCATTTATTGACAATCGATACCATCACAATTACACGACTTTGCCTGTTCCTCCAGGCGATACCGGAAGCTGAGGCTTCGCTGGCGGATGTAGAAAGGGTCCGGAAGTTAGGGGAAAAAATGGCTTCCTCAACCCAAGGTTTCGGGTGTCACTTCCCGACGTCTTCTCTCTGTGTGTTTGTGTGTGTGTGTGTGTGTGTGTGCGCACGTGTGTGTGTGTGTGTGTATGTGTGTGTGTGTGTATGTGTGTGTGT
>NW_004797983.1:339810-340780 GCF_000002075.1 Aplysia californica
TTATCCGCATGGGTATTTTTCGAATATAAAGCTAGACAGATGAACAGGCTTTAAGATTAGATCTTATACCAATATAATACATAATCAACCTATAAATCTATAATATTTTAAATATTAGTCTACCCAACAATTAACGAGGGCCTGATTCCTCCACGTCGCGACACAGGGGATATTGTCACCCGACCTATTCCCGTCTGCTCACACCCCCACCCCCGTCTCTCTTCTGTTCACACCCCCGGTACTCCCTGGAGCACTTCCTGTGACGTGATAACCTTGCCAGCCAGGCTCACGTTTCTGCTGATGACATCATCAATATGTCACGACACGGTGGAATCAGGTGCTCGTCAATTTTTTGGATGAAGCTTTTGGTAACAACTTGGAGCTCTGTCATTTACCTTGCTTTGTGTGAAAAAACATACCCTTCTTCTTTCTTCAATAGAAATTGAGATATAGGAAGTTTAAGGAAGGTGGGGGGGGGGGCACTTGGTATCAAAGGCAACATTAGCTAGAACATGGCGGTTAAGGTAGGTTTGGTGAGTTTTAAAGCCTGACTATAACTGGAAAATTCAGATTGACATTTTCGTGTCTTTCATTAATGGTTTTCGGTACAATCCACTGAGAAATGTGTTTTTAAATGGGTATAAAAGATGTCCAGCCAAACAGAGAAAAAAACAAAACAGACCAAAAAACCAGCAACCACAAACAAATAAGCGTCTCAACTCGGCGCGCTTCGCTCGCTGGTGGCATTTGCTGCCAAATAAATACTTTGTCCAGAGATTTAATCCTGTGTCAGTGGTTGGCTTACAACCGCCGGTTCCACAGATAGAAAATACACATTGCAACATGACAGAATAAGTAATGACGTCAGGAAACGCTCAACAACAACAGAGACAACAGCAACAGCAACAACAACAACCACAACAACAACAACAACAACAACAACAACAACAACAACAACAACAACAACAAC
>NW_004797983.1:341376-342812 GCF_000002075.1 Aplysia californica
CACACACACACACACACATTTAAACACACACACACACACACATACACACACTCCCCCACACACACACAACAAAAACAATAACAACAACATGAATTCAGGGAGGTTGGACTGCCTCACCCGCTACCCAAGAGAGGCGGTGGCCCTGGCGAAGAGCACACGCTTCGGGGCTCCCAACATTTGGGAAGGATAGGTTCCTCTGAACCACAGCCAAATTCTACTTAGCTTATACGAGTCGGATCCGACGCTCTGCCTTTTGGCTGCGAGTTTTGTGAAAAGTAAGAACATTTTCAACATCAAAGCGACACAACTGAAGAAATGAATGTAAACATCGATGTGAGAGTTATCATGAAGATGCTGTTGTAGTGTGGTCGTTTTCCTTTCTTTTCTTTTTGTTCTGTTGTACTGTTTGTCTTCTATTATCTATATGTAGTGGCTGAAATTTGCTATTCAAAAGGCTTTTTAATGGCTGCATCGATCGACATGCGGTTTTCGCCAAAAGATTCTTTAAAATATTCTCCAGATCATGACGCCCTTCATTTTTATTTTTCAGTTTTGAGACAGTTTTGCTGCAAAAAGCTGAATTTCTTTATTTCGCCGATCGCTTTTGTACTCCGACGCAGCGCCGACGCTTCTGTCTTTGAAATTTTAGAAAATCTACCGGGTTTGTTTATTTCAAGTCGTACTTCCGTTCGATACTATCGCGCATTGTCGCGCAATACTGAGCACTATTTTAAGTGTGCGACCGGTATAGATCTAGCCTCATGTTTTCTTTTTTTATTTGGTGATTCGACTGTGATCTTTTCGTGTTATGTCTACCATCGCTTTTTCTGGACTCCTCTGTGTATTATATATTTGGCAAAATGGAAACATGTGTATCACTTTTCTCTCAAGATTTATCGCTCCATTCCAGTTGAGTGTAAATATAGTAGGCCAATGACTTTCAGTTGATGTTAATGCACCCATCATTCCTTTCATCGAAAGGGGACCCAGCTAGTTTTCCATAATTTGGAAGTTGATCCTCAATAAAAAGAAAATAAAAACAAAATGAAACCCAACAACACATAGAGTCGATTCTTCTATTTCCCAGTGAATGTACTGTGATTTTTCCAATCGTCTCTTTCTAACCAGAGAAAGATGAACACTTGGTTCTTGTAGTGTCTGACAGTAACTGACAATTTGTCCTCTTTTTGGGTGAACTTTGATTGTTTCTTTGTTGATTTTGTTCTTCATAAATGTTGTTATGTTGTTGTTATTGCTTTTAATGTTGTTGTTGTTGTTGTTGTGTGTGTGTAGTAGCCAGTAGACAATGTCGTCTGTGTTTCTCTCAATAGACGGTCTGCTAACACAATGTCGTGTTTCTCTCAATAGACGGTCTGCTAACACAATGTCGTGTTTCTCTCAATAGACGGTCTGCTAACACAATGTCGTGTTTCTCT
>NW_004797983.1:345818-349457 GCF_000002075.1 Aplysia californica
ACACACACACACACACACACACACACACACACACACACACAAGCGTTCACCATCACCCATTCTCTTCCGCTGTCAGCAGTTTGACGGAGCTAGTAATTCTGCCATGATCCGTTGGGATAGGGAAATAAAAATTCCTCGACATTGTGAAAATTTTTCTCCAATTTGTCCTCTTTGCCCCCTCTCTTTCTCTCTTTTCTTTCACTCTCTTTCTACCTTTCTTTTATTCTTTCTTTTTTTCTCCCCTCCTCTCTCTCCCTCTCCCCTCTCTCTTTCAATCGCTCTCTTTCTCTCTCCATCTCTACCCCACCCTTTCTCTCTCCATCTCTACCCCACCCTTTCTCTCTCCATATCTACCCCACCCTCTCTCTCTCCATCTCTACCCCCCTCTCTCTCTTGTCCCCCCACTCATGTGTAACGTATCTGTTTACTACGTGTCTCGAAGTTGTGAAATCAGGCGCTCGTCAAATTTTGGACGTTATAAAACCATGGAGTAATTGACACATCCTGGAGCCTGTTCTCTCAAATTCTGGACGTTATAAAAACATGGAGTAATTGATACATTCTAAAGCCTGTTCTCTGTTCTCTCGTCTTGCTGAGGGTGAACAAGAACTCGTCTATCTTGGAAAGATGTCGAGATGTTTGCGACTGAAGGAGGTCGGGGCTGTTACTGGTGGCAGAGATCAAGTTAACGACAAAATGGCCGCCAAAGAGTGGTGACTTGCCAAGCCGAGTGTCCTTGACAACTGTAAAGTTACATCCTTTTGTTGCTCCTTTGAGGAACATTTTTCAGTATAATCCACACTCAGATGTATTTTAGAATGGACATATAAAGTGTTGATTTCAAAATTGAGAAAATCGCCTAAATTGCCCAAACGAGCTAATAATTATACGGAAGATTATGGCAAAGATTAGAGGTACACAGTGCATTACTGACAGTAGCTTTCACAGGAAAGTAGGAGTTGAGAAATGAACGAAAGATGTCTGAAAGCAAAGACAGAGCTGTGCAAATAGGAGATAAGGACCCGAGCCAACCCCACGAGAGCCCCCACCAACCACCCACAGCGTGTGTGGCCGATCGTAACGTGGCGGAATAAAAGAGAGAGTCGGGAGTGTTATTCGTGGTAGGGAAAACGAGCGCAGTTTCGGGGGGGCAGAAATGAGGGAGTTAATCGGCCCGGGTAATTGAATCAGTGTCGTCCCCTGTGGAGGCAGTACCCTCCCTGCTCGTGGGAGAGATGTCTCACCCTGTCGCCCTCACCATCACCGCTTAATGGCCGACACTTTCTGCCCCGATGTCACGGGGGAATTCTCTCAAGGAAAAGAGGTGTGGTGTGGGTGTCCTCTGAAAAAAGAGGTGTGGATGTGTGTGTGTGTGTGTGTGTGTGTTTGTGTGTGTGTGTGTGTGTGTGTGTGTGTGTGTGTGTGTGTGTGTGTGTGTGGAGGGAATTTGTCACAGTGCGACTGTAAAGTGCCTAACAGTGACAGCATAGACACCCGGCAGAACACAGAGGTGAAAAGATGGAGTGGGAAAAAAGAAACAGATAGATGAAGCCGTACAAAGAAAGACACGAGATAGTTGGAGGCAAAGAAAGATACAGCTAAATTAGAGGGTTTCAATGGCAAGTGGTTTCACGGGTCATTTGTGTCTGTAACTTCTCTAGTTACCTTCTACTTGGTTTTTTTCTGATCTACCCGAGCTGTAGGAAAATCTGCGAACAACACTCAGCGCCAGGAGAACTTCCTGGGGACATCTGACTGAGGCCGCACGGAGAAAGACAGAGACAGTCAGGGGCAAGGGAAACTACAGCTAAGTTAGAGGTTAGATTTGTAAGTAAGTTATGAATCAAACTACAGCTAAGTTAGAGGTTAGATTTGTAAGTAAGTTATGAATCAAACTACAGCTAAGTTAGAGGTTAGATTTGTAAGTAAGTTATGAATCACAAAGCAGACGACTTACCCTTCCCTGCCAAGCTGAAGACTTGAATAACAGAACAGTCTGGTCTCGGGGCAAAAGTTCATCCCAGCGTTTCTGAAATCCCAGGCATTGGTTGGCGTTACACTTACTCTCTCTGTATAGAATCTTGTTTGTTATACGTCGTTTGGCCCTGTCGTTTGGCCCTGTCGTTTGTCCTGCTCAATTGTGCAGCCCGACTGTAGCTTGTTCCCTTTCCTCTGACCGCGTTAACAAAATGTGTATCTCATTGAGGAATTTACGTATATCCATGAAACTTCGCACGACACTTCTGCAAGCCAGCGACAAAACCAAAAATATTGTTTCAAAAAATCTTCACCAAGTAATGAAAAACTGTTTCCATTTGGGCCCTGTATTTAAAACCGCTCTTTGGATGCATACACAGGATCACTAAAGTGAATGACTTGCAGTAACCCTGCCTACAAATTGCTCGTTTTGAGACAGCGACACCACCCTGCCCCCACATTTCAGTGTAAGCTTGTAGATTTCATCCTCCGGCTGTCTAGACGTCTCCACGTGCTCCACGTGAGTCTCGAAAATTACTCACCCCGTCTCTTGAATCGTGTTTCTTAGACGTACGTTATGAGGCACTAGGTACAGCTGAAGTGAACATTTTAGTTTGAGCTCTAAATTAAGCATACTGGAATTCCCAATAACCAATGGGTCAAGAAACAAAGACACTATCCCTAGATCTAGATCTAGATGATTTCACAGTCAATTTTCTGAATTCTTGAAATGCAGTGGGTTCGACAGACCAAATTTCGCGCAAATTCTCTGCAGGGATTCTGAAAAAGATTGAATTGATACAGCCTTGATATTTTCACAAAGTCTTTCTTTATATACAACCTGCCACGTACTGAAGATTTATTTTCCTTAGTCTTATACTTTTCTTGTAACTGCCATTTTAGTGTCATATACGATACTCGGACAAAAAATTGATCACAAATCAGAATTTGTCAATCCGATCCGTACCCTTTGCATAGATGTCTGTCAAAATGATTTTTTGAGAAATACTGAAAGTTTCAAAGAGATCTTCGCACGAGAAGTATTCTAAAATGTGAAGAATACAACCCCGAAGGAAAAAAATAACCCAAGGGCGTACAGATAGGGTAAAGAGTTCGCTGCACTACGGACTCGAACCAATGCCCGGAGTGCGACTGTGAGACACGTCCTAACCGCTACACCACGGAATCCGGTGACAATGAGTGACTCTCGTGGAGAAAATCCTCTTGTTTGTAAAACCACCACCCTGGCCTGATCTCTCTTACACTAGACTGATTCATACTTTACCTCCACTACTCCATCTTTGAACATTGAACTAATCAAATAAAGTAAAAAATAAGCACAAATAGTCATTAGATTTTAGATTCCCTATCTTTCAGTGATCCCATTAATCTGTACTCTTATTTCGACCTACATTTGGGAAATAAACAAAACAGTTCAGTCACTAAGAAGTGTAAACTTAAACGTCTTAGCTTTCCGATTTTCCGAATCGTTGTTTTCTTTAGTCAGTGTAAACGTCAAGTTGAAAGTCTCCGATTTCAACAACTAGTGAGATCGGCATAAGGGACAGTTGAGTGGTGACGTCACAAGAGACAGGATGTTTGAACTGGTCACAACAGAACCTCCCAGCTCTTTGGGGTGTGGGAGGAGGGGGGAGGGAGGGA
>NW_004797983.1:356679-357832 GCF_000002075.1 Aplysia californica
GGGGGGAGCAGAAGATGTGTGAGGCTGAAGTAGACTGAGAATTGAACCTCTCTCTGGTATTTTTCTCAGTTGACTGCTCTGGTCTGTGTAAATCTACCTGATGCGTCTCTCTTCAAATTCAGCAGATCCAAATCTTACTACGGGCTGCCAGACAATGAGATCTTGATCAGCCAAAAGCTTCATCCCAGCTGGGATGGGGAATGTGACGTCACTTCAAGTACAAGGGTGTGTCTCTCTCTCTAGTTTATCTTGGTAACAGTTTTTGTCTCCCCTGCCTGCCGAGAGAACGTTAGTAGGAATCAGGTCACCACAGAGCCATGTCTTTGCTGAGACAAAATGCGGTGAGTGGGGCCTGCTAACTGAAGCTAGGACACGAGGAGCCGGCAGGAATGTGTGGATGTTTGATGTCTGTGCCCGCTGTATCACCGGAGGTTTTGGTCACACTGGTCAAAAGGTACAGGGTAATCGCCCCTGTTAACACTAGTAGGTGATCTAAGAGGCGGAACCTCCAGTTTTTACGTCCATCTCCGAAAGGACCGAGTCAAGTGGGAAATTTGTACAAAGTGGCTTGCTTTCCTAAAGACGCAACGTCGGACCGAGCTGAGGCTCGAACGCCCGAACCCTCATAAATCTCTGGGACTCTGTCTTGCCTTTTGACACAAAAGTGTTTTTAAAAAATCACGATCCGCTGACGGGAATATAACTCATATTAGTTCTAGCGTTTGGCAGCGAAAAGCCGTATAGTTGTTAAGGTGATTGAGTATTTATTTATTCCGTGCAAGTACTCACTTTAATAACTTTGAATACTTGGTAACTCGCTTGAAATGAAAACCTCTGATTACTATGGCAATTTCTCGGCTACTTACTTTTTCTCTCAGTGAAAGCTTCAGGTGAAACGTGATACAACGATTTTGCAATCTGCGTCTTCTGTTTGGTTTAGTTTCTTGCTGCAGTGTATTTCTGATTCTTAACTCATTCTTCGCGTTCTTTGCGCGCTATTTCCATAAATCATTATCTCAGTTATGTTGAGGTTTTGTGTGTTGTGTTTACTACACTGTTGCCAGGACATTCAACTTCGGTTTTTGCTGTTAACGTATTCACTTATTGATATCTCTTTATCCCTCTCCTTCACTCTCTCTCTCTCTCTCTCTCT
>NW_004797983.1:357960-360095 GCF_000002075.1 Aplysia californica
TCTCTCTCTCTCTCTCTCTCTCTCCCTCTCTCTCTCTCTCCATCTCTCTCTCCCTCTCTCTTCTCTTCCACTAACCAGGCTTATATTTTAATAATAATTCTCCTAGAATATTGTAATCAGTCCCGTCCCCATTGCTGACTGCCCCAAGAAGAAAGATTCGCCACAGAACCCATCTAGTTGCCGCCAGGTTACACCGATAGTTAAATAAGGCTAATAGAGATGGACGCAAAATATTGTTTTTAAAAAAAGCTATATTTTTCTAAACTAGATCGAGACTTTCATCCCTTTGAGCAGTCTTTGTGAATAAAATTCACAACCATTGTTTGTTATAATATTTAAAAATAAAGTCGTAGAAGTTCCAGGAAACAGAATTATTTGACCTATCTGGGGCAGCTTTGACGACACCAGTCTAGACAGTGTAACAAATCTAATTTGGCTCACTCTGACTTGAAAAATGGTATTTTTACGCTATTCAAATTGGAGTTTTGAAATTATTGGAAAATCTGGGGATCTGCACCCTCTGAACCTTTTTTCGCTAGATAAGAGATAAAAACAAAAGTAAGAATATCCGTAACACCCCTCTGGGCTACAGGACAGATTCCCAATGTTCAAACGTGTGAATAATTCATGAAAGAGAGAAGCACTGAATGTTTCTTTTATTACCATTTACTTTTTTGTCTCTGTCTTTGTTTCTTCCCTTGGGGAAAAGGGGGGGAGGGGGGGAGGGACGCGGAGGGAGTATTTTTTTATTCCAAACTAGCTGTATTGAAACTAGGCCAAGCAGACACAAATGTTTTACAATCTTTTCATTGATTCAATACGATGGAATGATGTAGGAGGCAGGCCACCCTGACCCTGGACGGAAGTCCATTCTGACCCCAGGGCTGTCCTAGAAGGAAGTCTGAGATACTGGACACAACACACGTCACCGGGTGATAACGTCACAGGGTGATGACGACAATCTCACTGACGTCTGTGGTGCTGTGGTTAGACGTTTTGCATCACACAAAAGGGAAACGACAGCTCAATGAATTCTTGAGTGCAAGAACTTTGGTTGACTCTCTAGGTCTGTCTGTTGTGACGTTGTATCCATCTCAGCTCGTGTTGTTCACAACGGCAGAATCGTAACCCGCGTCCCTAAAGTTCTTAGACTTCCTCAATTGGGCGGTAAAAACACGTGCATTAACACTTTGCAGTCACACAGTCAACGGTACAAAATACCTCATCCGGTCACTCAGCCAGAAGAGTGACTGCCACAGACTTCGTGATCGGAACGGATAATTTTCACCGCCGCATTATTGGGCCAAGTGAGCGAAAACTTTTTAAAATATCCGCCTGCTGTCTTGTATTGGACAACACAGGGCGGCTCTCCAGTGACCATAGAGGAAGGGAGGATGAGGGTGGTACAGAACAACGTGTTGTTGTTAGATTCTTTGTAGTGAGGGATTTACGGCTCCTGCAACACAAAAAGGTCACAGAAGTGGAGAAGGTTGCAGGTGTTACACGAGAGTGTTCGAAGAAAAAAGTAGAGGTAAGGATGATAGATTCAACTGTTCTCTAACAAAAATGGAGCCACGCCAGAGCACCTTCCAACCATCCACCAGAGCATGTCGTTAACACAGTAGCCAGTATTGGTCATTACCAAGGTTCCTCGCCCTCTCCAACTCCAACAGTGTGTCACGGCGTGGTGGAATCAGGCGCTCGTCAATCTTTTGGCGCACGGAGTTATTGGTATTGCCTTAAAATGTAATAAATTTGTCTTGATTTTGGAAAAGAAATGTAACTTAACTGTGTTGTAAGTGCTGTAAAATTCTTTAAAAAGTAAAATCAAAATGTTAAAGCCTGCCATTATTGGAAGTATCGATTCTGTGATATACTCGATTATTAAGTGGGTGAAAGACGAAGTGTCTGAACTCGATGGACAGTAAATTCCAGTTTGAGCAAGTTGGGCCAAGAAAGGTTCTCCCGGAAAAATTCGTCCTAGTCTACCAAATATATCAAGTGTATCTATTCTTTTTTAAGTAACATAAAAATAACCAAACTAACCAAACAAACAAACAAAAACAAGGTTCCAGATAAGTAAACAAGAGATACAGACAGAGAGTCGAGACTCAGCCATCTCCCTGAAAGAACTT
>NW_004797983.1:362586-364362 GCF_000002075.1 Aplysia californica
CTCTGTCTCTGTCTCTGTCTCTGTCTCTGTCTCTGTCTCTGTCTCTGTCTCTGTCTCTGTCTCTGTCTCTGTCTCTGTCTCTCTCTGTCTGTCTTGTCCAATCAGTCCCTCCAAAAGTGAAAAAACAAACAAACAAAACCACAAAACAAGCAGTGAGACAAACAACCAAACAGACTCACCACGTCCCCACCGTCCATCAGAAAATGTCCACTCTAGAGAGAGAGACAGAGAGAGAGAGAGAGAGAGAGAGAGAGAGAGAGATCGGTGAAGAGAAAAAACAAAACAAAAACAAACAAAAATCAAACAAACAACTCACCATCTTTCTCCGAGTTCCAAAAGGCCACCAATGTCCTCACAAAGCAGGGTCCGTGCGCCCACCTCTGAGGTTCTGGGTTAGTGGGTGAGTGGCCGGCCATTTCCCGCCCTTTTGTGTACACGTCTGCTCGTCTTTGTTGACACAGACTTGACTCATCCACGGTCAGTTCTGAGCCGGTTTTGTTTGGCATTGTTTTGTTTGGGGCTTTCTTCAGCTGTTCAACTGTCTGCTTTAGTTCTGTCGGAAACAGGACAAAATGGAAGTCCAAGTTTTCACATTATAAATCAAATCACGTGATCTTATCTACCAGAAGATCAGGGGTGTGACTCAAAGACAGCAGTAAGAAGGAACCCAGGGATACCAGTGGACGGACTGTAGAAAGTGCTAGGAGCCCAGAGGAGGGGGCAAAGTAGAGATGAAAGCAGACGACAAAAAATCAAAAGAGAGCAAGAAATAGGCGAAAGGAGAACATTCTAGAAATGAAACGTTTACATCGTTATCAGGTTTCAATCCCGGGACCTTTTGATAGAAAGGCGAACACCGGAAACTCTAGACCACGAGAATCCCCCCACCCACCCCTCCACAATACCTGAATCTATAATCTGCCAAAATCACTCCTACACACGAAGACGACCTCTAGGCTGGTGGTTAAAGTTACTTCATGCTTTCAATAGAAGTTCAGCAAACATCAAAACTAACCCATGGGTTGCTAAGATTGAACACACGAGGCGCTGACAGTTGTGGCGGGAGATAAGAGTCAGTGGCCCGGCATACAGAGAGAGTACATGGACATCTAAAGGAGTGGTGGTAGTGGTAGTGATGATGATGATGATGATCCCTGATCAGATTTGTTTTGTTTTTTAGGACATTCGAAAATACCAGCCTTAATTTTTTCCTGGAACTGAAATTAGGACAAGCGGCTCGTATGTACTTGACACAGAAGTCCTTCACCCCCCCCCCTTCCCCCTAAAAAAAGCAAACAACAACAGCCCATAACAAAACAACCAAAGACACAGAACATTCCCCCGCTCTCCCAGCCTCAAAGTCCAAGGTTTTCACCAATTGTTTCACATTCAGCCGAACTTGACAGGACAGGGAGGAACATGTTTTGTTTTCTTTCAATCATTTCCTATCTACAATTTAAGTCTTTCTTTGTTGACATTTCTCTCTCCAACAGAGGTCAGAATGGATCGGGATTTGGGTATATTTGTGCAGGCTACTTAAGAAACTTCAGTTGTGTTTTATTACATCTAGATCTATAGCACAAAAAATGGTTGGAACTTATGCCTGGTTTAAAGATTAATGGTATGCCTTGGATGCTGGTGCGTGTGTGTGTGTGTGTGTGTGTGTGTGTGTGTGTGTGTGTGTGCGTATGTGTGTATGTGTGTATGTGTGTGTGTGTGTGTGTGTGTGTTCTTATACCACCCCCCCCCCACCTTCCCCGCCCCCTTTCCGTTTCC
>NW_004797983.1:366711-367895 GCF_000002075.1 Aplysia californica
CCCCCCCCTCTAACCCCTTCCCCCGCCACCTTAGTTTTTCCATCTCACCCCACTGTACAGAAACACAAGTTGGGCAGGAAAAAAACCCACCCAGAAGCCGCCGCACCACAACACAACACAACACAACGTGAGAGCGTACAGGATATTGCCCCGGTCACTTCTACAGACTGACGCCATACACAATGTCTCTCTGGCCAGACACTGACCACCTACTTCGGTCAAACACCCGGGGCCCAGCCCCCCCCCGCCCCGCCCCCACAACAACCCGTGGCAGGAGTGACGTCATTGTGTAGAATTACGCGGGAATTTCCCTGTGCCTGGTTGTGATGACGTAGAACCCACACGTCAGTTCGAGAGCAGATGTACTCTTAAGGTAGGTGCAGATGTACTCTTAAGGTAGGTGCAGATGTACTCTTAAGGTGGGTGCAGATTCCTCCATGTGATTGGATGTTTGCTTGATCGGATGAGGTACAAAATCGTAGTTGCCGATCCACACCTGTCCCCCAAAATAGCCAGACAAGTTGCCAGAAGGTATGTATATGATACAATGGCGATTCCTACAGCATGTTAGTGGAGTTGTCTGTCTGTATGTGTGAAACATTGAGTGTTATGTTCAATTGTGTTCACCTCTGAACTATTATTTATACATAGTATGAGTTCTCGATAGTCACAAATTGGCATTAGATCAGTACTCTCCTACAGATATCTATATATATAAAATAGAGTGCTACTGTGGTCTCTTTTCGAAATTATGAAAAATAGTTATACATACATGTAAATCTAAGTCCTGCAGATGCCCAAATAAACTGCGAAATTCAAGCATGATTTGTAATGAATAACTATGCCTAGAACATTACAATTCACAATTTCATCTGTCTCTCGGTATGTCATCACAGTGACTCGTCGTCAGCTTTTTTAAAAAGATGCACCATGTGTGTCCTGTCTGCGGAAGTTGAAGAATGATAAATAATATCTATGCAAGTGTAAGTATCGATAGATGGACAGATGGCCAGATAGATGAATGGCTGCAGAGATGGAAGGACGAACAGATAAATACGCGCGCATGCGTCAACACACACACTCCACCTGGCCCGGCCTGATGGATCCAGCGCTATGACGTACACTCTGGGCTTGCTGACAAAACAACAACAACAACAAAAAACAAAACAAAAGAATTTACCCCC
>NW_004797983.1:367995-370324 GCF_000002075.1 Aplysia californica
CCCCCCTTTCTCTCTCATTCTGCCGTACTTACCTTATCAAACCACGCAAACTGCATCAGGGGAAACATATAGGAGGTGAGTTGCTTCAACTCTCTCTGCGCTGTCAGGGCCAGCCCGGGCTGAGAGAGATTCAACGCCCAAATGGACAGACGGGGATACTTCATTTGCATATTTATTTGTTGGGTGGTTTTTTTACGGCTACATCAGAGAGACTACCAAACATGTACACATTTTGTGCATCACTTACTTATGGTTGATAATCTCTCTAATAATTATGGTTTCCATTGTACACGTTCTGCAATTCGCCATTTGAACCTTTGCCATTACACGAACCTGTTACATTGCAATGAAAATGCTTTGTTTGTTATATCTAAATACATTTATTATTTGTATCAATTTAATAATCTTCTGACACCCGGGTCCCTGGGGAATGCTTTTGATTGAGGTTTCAATACCCCTTAACTCTGTGTAATTTCTGCATGTCACTTTCCTTTTTCATGCCACGGAATGACCCTCATGCACAATTAGTATAGGCTCTCTTCTACCCAAAAACTTGTTAAGGGTCAAATTCAGTCGGACTTGCTCTAACGGTCAACTATATAAGACAATCGCCTGTACCGACGGCCATTTCCCTTTCCCTCCCTTGCGTATTTTGTAACCATTACAATGACACTGTGTAAGGTTTCCACCTGTCTAAGACAACCCACCTGTCTTTACGACAATGAGACAGGTTCGACTGTATTTGCTTTGTTCTTTTCCTGAAATGTTCCATTCTTCTCTGTATGTTTTTTCTCTCTCTTGTGACTGTCTTCACTTTTCATCTTTGATAAGATCATTATTTCACCTACTCTGATGGGTTTGCTTTTTTCGTCTCATCCTTTCTCTTTCTCTTTTCTGTTTTGTCCTATCAGCTCGTTCCTCTTTTCTATTTCTGTCTCTTCCCATGTCTTCCTTCCTCTTATCTTAATCTCTGTCACATTTTGCCCTCTTCTTGTATCAGGCCTCGTATTTTTTTTCGACTTCTTTCTCGTGTTTAAATTACCTCTCATCGAAGATCTTCAACTGATTTGTCTCTTATCTTTGTCTGTCTGTCTGTCTGTCTGTCTGTCTGTCTGTCTGTCTGTCTGTCTGTCTGTCGTTGTGGACTAACCAACACACACTCATCGACCCCAAACCCACCCTCGCCCTGCCCTCGATAAAACAGAATCCTAAAGACAACATTGGGCTTCCTTCCTTTCTCACTCACCTCCCAAAATGGAGCCCGGTCCACTGCACGTGAAGCCAGCGTTCAAACCGCGAATGTACCGCGCGGACTCAAGTCGCCTTTTTGGTCGTCTTTATATTTTCGTAGCTGGCCAATCTCCTGTTGACACTGACCGTCCCCGTTTGGTAATTGACCAGCGCCCAGCGTGGCCGGAGAGCCAGGGATAAGTGGGACAACAGGGATTTGCCTTTTCCAGGACACGCCACTGCCCGTGACTCCTCATACGTTATTTGGAGGTCCTGGCTCTGCGTCTGTTTTTCACTCTCCTTCTGTTTGTCTCTCTTTCTTTCTCTCTCTCTGTCCGTCTCTGTCTGTCTCTGTCTCCCTGTCTCCCTGTCTGTCTGTCTGTCTGTCTGTCTGTCTGTCTCTCTCTCTCTCTCTCTCTCTCTCTCTCTCTCTCTCTCTCCTTCCACTCATCATCATCATGACACAATGACCAGCTCGTGAACACGTGAAAGGAGAGATGGGCCAGTGCGCATGACCGTGGCAAAAGGGCGGGGCGCCGTGTGTGCACAAGCCCTGATTGTCCCAATGAATGCCACAGACGAGAAGCCAGAGAGCTGTGTGGTAGATGGACACTTATCATCTCCGCCTACGCTCTCTCAGAGAAAGAGGGCGAATAAAGAGAGACGAAAAAAGAGAGACCAAAACCCCCCAAAACCCCAATAGAAAAACACATAGATCGAGAGTACTGCTGATCAAGAGATAATCTAACGTAGAACGGGGATATTTTTACTGGGGCAATGTCTGGCGGCTCACAAAATATTCACGTTCTGTTATTCATAAAGCTAATGACAACGAAGAAAAGGAAAGAATCAAGTCAGATCACAGTTAATCACCAGAGCACGAATGAAGGATTTTCAAGTGTTATGGTAGGAGGTTGGCGGGTGCTCTGCTGTGTTTTCCTCATTCGTTCCTATCAATACATGTATATTATCTCGACCTTGTGCTTGTTCCAACTCAGAACACCAAAACCCGTACATGGGAAGACAAAACCCGTACATGGGAAGACAAAACCCGTACATGGGAAGACAAAACCCGTACATGGGAAGACAAAACCCGTAC
>NW_004797983.1:371470-372593 GCF_000002075.1 Aplysia californica
CACCCACCCTCCCCTTTTTAATGATTTCAAAACAAAACTAAAACAAAAAACCCACCAAAAACAAAACAACAAACACACAAAAATTCGGCTGCACATTGCTGATCCACGTTTTGATTTAAATCTGTGCACGCCCTCCTTAAATCTCCAGTTTTCATCCCTGACTTCTATTCGGACATTCAAACAGATGCACGTACAAAAGACATGTCCACTTGTAGCCCAGTCACCTTACGGGGCTGTACATTCACAGAAATACCACAAATAGAAAAACGTGCACTGAGAATAAAAATAAGAATAAAAAACAGAAAACCAAAGACACTGAGAGTGAGCACAAAGCCACGTGAGGTACCAGTAGATGAGTCACAGTCTCCCCATCAGCCAGTCTCACTCCCACAAACTCCCTAAAGCCTCGGAGAATTATACCGCCGTTATAATGGCAACACCAACATAGCACTAACATAGCACTAACATAGCACTAACATAGCACCAACATAGCACTAACATAGCACTAACATAGCACTAACTAACATAATACTAACTGGCCGCTAGCGACAACCCGACAACCCAGAGCTGAGAGCTCAGACCGTCAGAATCCACCCAAAGTCTGACAGAAAAAACGGCCGTCAAGTAAACGCGACTGAGCTGAGGACCGGAAGTAATAAGTACTTCTGTCCTATCATATTCTATCGCTTTTGACCTCCAATAAGTCCTGGTTAATTGAAAACAGTCGTGCTGTCACTTCGTCTTGAAAATGTTATACCCACTAAATAAAGATAAAAAATACACATGAATGAATTCCACTTTACGGATGACCACAGGGAGAATTGTTTGATTTATGACGTACATAAACCTACAGACACACTGGGATATACTGAACAGCGGACAGTCACATGTTTGGTAAGTGGAACAGGACAGCACCAGGCCCTATTCTGTATCTATACAGACAGAGGAAAATCTACAACTTCATACATTCTAAAACTCAAAATATGAAAGTACGGCTCCGTCCTATCTTTGCGAATACAGAATGTTACATTAGTTTAAATTGTAAGGTCTCACGAGAGTCTGCTTCTTCTAAAGAGTTCTGGAAAGTTTGGCGCCACCAGACAAATGATATATAGAACCCCCC
>NW_004797983.1:377156-378709 GCF_000002075.1 Aplysia californica
GACGGACGGACGGACGGACGGACGGAAGGATAAACAGAGACGGTAAACGACAGAGAGGCATACACACACATAAACAAACAAACAAACACCCACATACAGACGAAAACATCTGACGGAAAGACATATTTGCCCAATCAGCGTTTCCCCCAACCATGTAGAAAGATAAGAAAAAATGTGTCAAACAAATCCCACAGGGAGTTCAGAAGGGGGTAAAGGTACCACTGCGACCCCGTTTCCTCCACCTGTGTAGTGGGGAGGGACAGGGGGAGGAAGAGGATGGTAGTGGGGAGGGACAGGGGGAGGAAGAGGATGGTAGTGGGGAGTGGGGAGAGCAATCGGGTCCACGAGGCGTCACGGGAGGGGGGGGGGCAGAGGGAAATCAAAACAACTCGGGATATTGCCACTGAGAACTTCAAAGTTTAGAGTACCCGATTTGGCAGAACCATTTGTGAGGCGGCGGACGAAATGAGTGACACCTCGTATTTTCACCATCATCATCATCATCATCATCATCATCATCATCATCATCATCATCATCATCATCATCATCATCATCATCATCATCATCCAGTGCCAGATCTGCGACAGACATTGACGATCATGGTTCTCCATTCATTCCTTTGCTCGGATGATCCTAAAAAAGCTACGTTCACTTGATCTTTCCCCGTTACCCATTTGTTTAGGTTCCCTAAGTAGGTTGCTCTGGGCCTACCCCTGCCTCGTTTGCCTTCAATTTTGCCAGGAAGAGCTAGATGTTCAAGACTTTTTGTCAGGTGTCCCAAAAACAGCAATTGTCGTTTCCTGATTGTTTTTAAACATTGAGCGTATCACGTGAGCTTCATCAAGCACTACCTCATTATTTTTATTTCTTTTCCTTCCACGATACTCTTAGCAGCCTTCTAAGAAACCACATTTCTGTTGCTTCTATTTTATTTTCACTGTCTTTAGTGATTGTCCAGCATTTACAGCCATATTGAAGGATTTACCAAACATAGCATTTCAGAACTTTCGTTTTTGTAGTCATTGAGATGTTTCTATTTTTCAGGATTGGGCTCGTTTTATTGAAACTAGCCTTAGTCATTGTGGTTCTCCGTTTTATTTCTATGGAACATTTCTCATCAGATATTGTTATATACCCTCGATATTTATATTTTTTTGCCTCATGGAAATCTCCGGTCATGGGACACCGATCCCAGAATCCACGAGGGTGGTAGCCAGCGCTGTAGGACAGAGAGACTCGTCACGTGCCTCCACTTTTCACGGGGTTTTGCGAGCGGTGTGAGTTTGGGCGAAGGATTTCCCTGTCCTCTCCGCAATGTTGTTGGTCCACCTCAGTGGGAATAGATATATGTCAAGTTTAAAAGTGAAATTTGTACAATAGAATAAAATAAATCTGAAATAATAAAAGACCTTACACTTTCAGAAAACGGCGTCCGTTTAAAACGTACCTATTTGAGCCCAGTGTCGATTTGCTGTCAATAATATACATTAGTTGATCGCGAGAAATAACAAACAAACAAACAAACAAACAAACAAACACCCACACAAAGTCC
>NW_004797983.1:381007-384054 GCF_000002075.1 Aplysia californica
CTCTCTCTCTCTCTCTCTCTCTCTCTCTCTCTCTATCTATCTATCTATCTATCTATCTATCTCTGTCTCTGTCTGTCTCTGTCTCACTGATTACCTCATTGCAAAAACAAAAACAAAGCGTTGATATTTTATCCTCATGAGATTGTTTGGGCTACTGTGAAGAACATTCATTTGGACGGATTGGGTTGTTTCAATTGTACACAATTCCTTGAGAAATTCATCACTGGCAGAAAACGCCAAAAGATTATATACGCTACCCTGTGATGCTTATTTGTTGTTTCTTTGTGGGTATTATATTTTATCTTCTGTCAGGGGCATGGGTGGCAATTGAGGTGTGTGTGTTTTTGTGTGTGTGTGTGTGTGGTGTGTGTGTGTGTGTGTGTGTGTGTGTGTGTGCGTGTGTGTTGATTGGGGGGTGGGGGGATAGAAAATGGACAAAAACATAAAATCGCTTGGTGTCCTCGTTTGAGGTAAAATCCTTTCACGTAGAACCAAAGACACACGGCCCTTGTATATTGGCGGGGCATGTTGTAAGACAAGAAATTGTTGGCCTAAATTCTGAGGAGATTGCGCCTCTAGGTGTCTCTTGGCAAAAGTAGATTGTGGATTCCATGACTCGCTTCAAGAACACAAACCGTCACCTACGATGTCAAAAAAAGACAATAAAACCCGCGAACATTGTCAGAGACGTGAGAGCACAGTTTCCAAATGTCCTTGTTATCTCCGGGACATTGTGCAAGCATCTGATCACTGACGGCCGATATGTCCAAATGTTTCTTTTCCTTTACGTACAGGCGAGGCAGACAGCATTTACTGTATGCGCTGTTGAAAACACTGAACTATACGCCTGGCGTGTTTCTTACTAGTGGCCTTGGGAATGGACAAACAGCCTCCGTCGTATAACCCAGACAACGAGATGAATGGAAGGTGGCGAGATACGATCATGGCTACGCATTTGTGGTGGATCGGGGTGAAATCAGGCGCTCGTCAAAAGAATCAAATCGAAGAAACCGACAATGTTCCGCCCCTTAGACAATTAAGACGGATTCTTTTTTTCTTTGATGTCATGCAATTGAATATTATTGTGAGTGGGGTTGTTGGTTTTTTTTGGTGTGTTTTTTTTTTTTTAATGAAAAATATTAACCACAAGCAAAGAAAACGTAAATTTGGACTTTCTGAGGAAACTAAAACTGTAGAAGTTTCCAACTTTGTCGGCCTTTTCCTTGCTGATGTTGCCTCTGACAGATGGCGACCTCCTCCCCCCCTCCCCACCTCCTTTCATCACAAAGTTTCCAATCCTATTCCAGACAGTCGGACATTTTTCCATTAAAAGCAAGACATAATAATATGAAGGAACTTGAAGATGATACCAATAACTCAAAACTGACGAGAGCCTGGTTTCACCACGTCGTGGGACATTTATTAAACAAGAGATGAGTGGTTGTGATGCTGGGGAAATGCCGCGGGGATCGTCAATGTCCTGAGAGTATCCGTGGGTGGAGATTGTCGTGGGAGAGTGGAATAAAGAAACATGACGTCCTTGTTATCTCGACACACGAACGTTCCTCATCCCAGATTTGTTCTTTCACGACACCAGAGCTATGCTCGCTTAGATGTAAGTGTAACAGACATTGTTGTGGAAGTATTGTCGCATTTACCCTGTCATTCGAGAGCGATACTTTGTGATTTTGTCAACTTCCGGTCTGTGTTGTTTGTCTGTTGGTTTTCTCTCGGAAAGTCCGTGCTCTGGTGTGGTTGGCTCCTTTGTTTCTATCAAACATCTGTTGTCCTTATCTCTCCTGTTTTTTTTAGTTTGTCACTCTCTTGTAACACCTCTAATCTAAGGCTCTTATAATAGGATCTTCTTGTTTTGCAAGTGCCGTAAAACTCTTACGTTAACAAAAATTCAGAGGAAGAAAATGTGATTATAAGATTTGTATGAATAATGAATTTTTGTTAGTTTGCTGATCGTTTTTTTAAAAACTCTTACTGAAACTAGCGTTTAGATGAGAGAAAAACAACGGGGTCATAGAATCTGTGTATGACAAAAGAACTTTCTTCTTTTTTTGTGTTTTAGATTAATTCCTCAAAATAGCGCGTCTTCGTGGGTTGTCGAGTAACCAGATTGTGAGTGTCAACAACAGCTGGCTGCAGAAAACCGGGGAGTTGAGGCTCCACTTGACAAGCACAGCAAAACGTAGCCTTCTCCTTCTCTTACGTCTCTGTCACGACGTTTTTCGTTTCAGCAAGAGTTTTACGGCACTTGCATCACAATAGGCTGATAAAAGAGCCGACAGATTGTTGTATTGAAAGTACCGAGTGTCTCTGTCTTTCTGCCGGGGGCGAGTTTGTCCTTAGCCTGGGCGGACTCTGGGAGGTAGACAGACGTGCCCTGGTTCTTATAACGCCATGGTTCTTTCAGTATCGTTGTTCTTTCAGTATCTGTTCTTTCAGTATCGTTGTTCTTTCAGTATCGTTGTTCTTTCAATGTTGTTGTTCTTATTACGTTACAGTTCTTTTAGCATCATTGTTATCATACCACCAAGGTTCTTTTCACATCATGAATCTTGTAACATCATGTTGTTTTTAGCATCAATGTTATCATACCACCAAGGTTCTTTTCACATCATGAATCTTGTAACATCATGTTGTTTTTAGCATCATGTTTTTTTTTAGCCTTTACCCTAACTGATAGAAATACTAATGTAACATTTGTAGCCAAGCAATCGAGATGGAATAGTCTCTGGTAAAACATTGCTGAACCTTCAGAGATCTCGACACTTTGCCATGAGAGAGATGTGGCTTTTTTGTACTTAATGAAGCGTAAAACTCGAACTGAACTATCCTATCCGCTAAGTAAAATAAATCTTCTCTAAACACTCAGACATTTTCAGATTTGAATATTCATGTTGTGTTGGGGCGGGAAGCAACTAGACGAGGAAGACATACGTATGGAATTGTGAATAATTCATAAACATCCATCCTGGCTCATTTCCGTCGGGAGTTTTTTCAAAAATCTCCGCGTCATAGACCCCTACAGTGAGGGG
>NW_004797983.1:386482-387607 GCF_000002075.1 Aplysia californica
CTCTCACGGAACGATTTCCAACAAACGTAATTAATTCCCTCCAATGACCTGGTCTTGTCACGTCAACCGTCTGTGCAAGCTCTCCCAGTTGATAGTTCTTCCTCTACCCCTGTCCCTTTTGCCCAGTATAATTGTGTTTCATGTTTCATGTTTCATATTTCATGTTTCGTGTTTCGTGTTTCATGTTTCATGTTTCATGTTTCATGTTTCGTGTTTCATGTTTCATGTTTCGTGTTTCGTGTTTCGTGTTTCATGTTTCATGTTTCATGTTTCATGTTTCATGTTTCATGTTCCATGTTTCATGTTTCATGTTTCATGTTTCATGTTTCATGTTTCATGTTTCGTGTTTCATGTTTCATGTTTCGTGTTTCATGTTTCATTGCGTGCAAGATGTTCAAGATGTTCAAGGCCTCTACGTCTATGCATGTGTCCCAGAAACAGCATCTGTCTCTCCCTGATTGTTCCTAAAAGTAAGCGGTCCACATTCTGCTTCTGTCGTCACTACCTCCTTTCCTTTCCTTCTACGGATTGTCGAACAGTCTCCGAAGAAACCTCATCTATGCTGTTTCTCCTCTATCTTCACTTTCTTCGCTAATTGTTCAGCATTCCCAGCCGTAGAGAAAAGTTGGCCACACATTGTCTTCTCGAAGTTTTATTTTGGTAATGGTTACATTGAGAAGCTTCTCGGCTCATGTTCTAGAAACTGTGTTTGGCTATTGCAACTTTTGTTTGATTTCAGCTCCGTTTTTGTCCTTGCAAAGTTGTTCCGGTCGTCTGTGTATGTTGTTCTTTGTCTTCCTCTGATTATTTGTTCACTTCCTTTCTACATTGGCGCTCATATGACCGTTTTGCAGTTGTGAGCGCCGTAAAACCTTACTTAAACTAACAACTAATGATTCCACATAGCAATAGTTCGTCTAGTCATGAATTTGATCTTTTAAATCAGGCAAAGAAATCCTGTATTCAGAACAAAAAAGCTCGATGTGATCATCGACAGAGGCGGGTTGTTGTACTAGCGTTAGTCATGGCCAACGGTGTCTCAGAGGATTGCGATATCCCAACAGATGGAGATACTTAGGAGGCATATTGTATATTCTCGCAAGCACGAATCCCCCCTACCCCCAC
>NW_004797983.1:390487-391567 GCF_000002075.1 Aplysia californica
TGATACCCACATGATACATACCCACATGATACATACCCACATGATACCCACATGATACATACCCACATGATACATACCCACATGATACCCACATGATACATACCCACATGATACATACCCACATGATACATACTCACATGATACCCACATGATACATACCCACATGATACCCACATGATACCCACATGATACATACCCACAAGATACATACCCACATGATACATACCCACATGATACAGCGTTGCCATGGCGATAAAGATGACATTCCTATCGCCCAAGCACTATTTTCTTCCCTAAAGTCCTTGACTTCATTGATCAGTTCCATCGGACAGAGATGGTCTCTACGTTTGGAATCAAGGAAAGTACAAATTATTTTGTGTTACTATTTCTGTATTTATGTTAGAAATTGTTTGAGTTTTTCTAGTAGGTCATACTTGTAGTTTTACCCTGGGGGTGGACTAACAACCTTCACCTCTACTTTTTACAACCATAGAGGAATTTTTTAGGTTTTGTCGGGTTTTTACGGCGCTTGCAACTGCTTCATAACTTCATAAAGAGGAATCTTTATAGTGCACAATGTGCACACGGGTCCTCGGGGATTGATTCATACTTAGCTGCACGATCTTATCTACCTTGAGATCAGGGGCTAGGAGGGGAAACAGCGAATGATTGATTGAGTGGGTGAGTGAGTGAGTGAGTGAGTGAGTGAGTGAGTGAGTGAGTAAGTGAGTGAGTGAGTGGGTGAGTGAGTGAGTGAGTGAGTGAGTGAGTGAGTGAGTGAGTGAGTGAATGAGTGAGTGAGTGAGTGCGAGAAGCGAATATCTTTTTGTAGAAGAATGAGGAGAGAAAAGGAGGTGGAAGGGACAAAAAAGTAAATGATGTGAAGGAGTAGAAAAAGAAGAGAAACTTGATGTATCTTGTTGGCGCAGATCACGTTCGAATCTGGTTCCTTTGGCACAGATACACCTACTGAGACACACACACACAAACATACACACACATACACTCGCACTTACACCCACACATACACATACACACATGACACATACACACATACACACACACACACACACACACACA
>NW_004797983.1:392432-395186 GCF_000002075.1 Aplysia californica
ATCGTGTAAACGAAGGACAAAACATTGATATAGGTACAGCTAGAGAGTAAATGTTCGCTTCTCTTGTACACAGCATCATCGTGTAAACGAAGGACAAAACATTGATATAGGTACAGCTAGAGAGCAAATGTTCGCTTCTCTTGTACACAGCATCATGGTGTAAACGAAGGACAAAACATTGATATAGGTACAGCTAGAGAGTAAATGTTCGCTTCTCTTGTACACAGCATCATCGTGTAAACGAAGGACAAAACATTGATATAGGTACAGCTAGAGAGCAAATGGAAGCCACAGTTTGGTCCCTTCCAAAGATTGAATGTTTTTGGTACCTTCGATCACTGATTGCCAGTAAAATCTACAGAGAAGTTTGTTTTTAAAAGGACAGATTTGATCATGTTGAGGTAAAACAAAGGCATGTTTTTAAACAAAAAGAAACATAAAAGAAATTGGATAAAAATATCATTGTCCAATAGGCGGTAAAAACACCTGTTTTACGATTTTATCATTTTTACGAGCACCTGAGTTTCCCACGACGTCACAGCTTGTCACGTGACCCACTCAGCCTAGTAGGGCTGCAGGCAAGGACGGAGCAGCCAGCCTCCTACAAGCTGTGTCTTGAGTGGACACAGGCTCGCCACATCCTGGCTCGACCAATCAGCTCTCGTGAATTTCTCTCCGGGATTTGTAGCGTAATCTGTCGAGTAAATTTCAAAATTGATTCTTGGATTAATACCAAGCTATTTGACATTCTGTGATATCCACTACTAAAAGACCTTCAGGGAAGTCTTCATCAAACAAAAGTCTTTGAATAAACAAATATAACAATGCCAAATTTTCCATTCCTCTATCATATCTGGCCATTTACGTTTTGGGCTGAAGCAGATGTTGTTTAAATAAGGATAAAAACTCCAAACATCTACGGGCCGTTTTGTTTGGCTGTTTTCGATGAAATGTCAGATTTTCTGGAAAGCAGGTTTTTTTTTACACTTTAAACATTATTGAGTTGTGATCTTTGGTCCTTTTTTAAACTTTAAAAAGCTTGCTTGATTAAGTGAAAACAGTATGCTTCAAGCAAAACATAGAAATGTCCATCAAAACACACATTGACAGTTTTCCCATCTGAAATGTTGCGTCTATGAGACAGATAACTGAAGCTTCTCACTACTTATCTTTATTGTTATATACGTATTATGGAAAATGTTTTTTATGATAACAACTCCATTGTTCTTCATTTTCTTGCAGGTGAACGAAGGATAAGAGAAAATCGTCTTTGTCGTAACGTCATCTCCACTTCAAGCCAGCTTTCTACAGGTTGAAAAGTCGTGTGAAAAGCAAAACTATTGACATTTCTTGTTGGAAGCGGTCGTGTTTTTCCCATGGACAGAATGTTTCCCTCTCGTCTGGTGGCTGAAGACAAAGACAGTTGACTGGCCTTCTGGACTACGGCTCTGGTGTGTGGTGTAGCCACAAACCTTTTGTCCCCACAGACAGATATTATCGTGTGCTCGTTCTATGGTACTTTTTCTCACTGTGGATACGTCTTGCTGAGTGTGGGGTAAACATTGTGACTGTACTTGTGAGAAGGGACCATACGCTAAGACAAGAGCTTTGGCAAAGTGTTGACGTCTATCAGAGGTAAGATAACATTAACGTTGTTTACTTATTGCTCGCTTTTTATTTGAAGATCATCATCATCATCATCATCATCATCATCATCATCATCATCATCATCATTGATAATCTTCTAAGTACCGTTACCGTCATTACTGCAAGCACTACACAACACAACCCGACTCCCCCCCCCCCACCGTGCAGACCTCGCATAGAACACAATCATCTAGTGAAAGCCTCGTGGGGAAATGAGCAGATGGATTCTTTTCCTGCTCTCACGTTGTAAATGTATGGTTGCACGCAACTACCTCCATTTTGGTGATTTAAAAAAAAAAGTATTGCAGACCAGCATGAAACAAAGAAACAATAACAATACTACTACGACGAGATAACTTGGGCGGGTGGCACCAGACTGTTGAACGGTTAAACATGTCATCGATGAACTGTATTGTGACATCTGTGCCCAGTGCGACATCAGTAGGTCTAGACAGCACAGCTTTTTGACTATCGGTCTCGTTCCCCTTCCCTATCCTCCCAGCCTGTACTGGCATCATCGTTTTTTCCCTAGATCTTAGTCTATTCCATCGCTAAAAGGGTTTAAAGAGGTATAAATATAACACTATACTTACATAAATTGAGAACATTTCTTAGCTTCAGCTCGTTTTTGGCGACGGCTCAATTCAAAAAGTATTTGTGTGGTGTACAATTCTCCGACTTCGCTGTGTTCCTTGAATACGCGAGTTCAGTTACCAAGTTCGGAAATAACGATTTCCCTGAATGGTTCCAGTAGGGAACGGGATAGAGGGTGCCACCGTCCCTCGCGACTCATTGGAGCAGATGAAGATAGGACTAACGCTAACATTACTTAAACGTAATCCAACATCATCACTCATCGTCACCATTATTTCTAAAATCACCATTGCTCTGAGATCAATGACTTACATCTATAATCCTTGAATCTCTATCTGTAACAGTTACTTGTCATACTAAGTATGCACGTAATACACTATTGGACACCATCATACGCACTTTTTTCTACTTATCAGATGGCGTCAATCTCATATAAATGGGCAAGGGATTAAAAAAAAAAAAAAATTTCACTGAATACATCCCAACTTTCCGCGGGACCCTTAAATTGCCCCC
>NW_004797983.1:395653-397379 GCF_000002075.1 Aplysia californica
GACGTAAGTAGCAGCGTGTGACGTATGTAGCAGTGTGTGACGTATGTAGCAGCGTGTGACGTATGTAGCAGTGTGTGACGTATGTAACATTGTGTGACGTATGTATGTAGCAGTGTGTGACGTATGTAGCAGTGTGTGACGTATGTAACATTGTGTGACGTATGTATGTAGCAGTGTGTGACGTATGTTCCATTGTGTGACGTATGTAGCAGTGTGTGACGTATGTACCATTGTGTGACGTATGTAGCAGTGTGTGACGTAATGTCGACAAAGGTGAGTGTCCCATGTGACATCACCCTCGAGCAGGGAGGGGCAAGAGGTAGGGGTGAAGTGTGAGTGGCGATGGAGCTCGGTACATGTGTCGGGGAAATGTGTCGGGGAAATGTCGAGCCGTGTCAAGACCCGGATGTCACTTGAGGTCGGTCTTTGAGAAAGGTGATCTCTTCAGCCGGAGAACAGCGCGGGGTCTGCCCTCAGGACCGCCAAAGGTCTTTGTTTACGCGGAAGTTGTGAAATGGTAAAGGTTTCACGCCCCCATCAACACTGTTAGATTATTTACGAGGCGGGATCTCCGAGTTTAACGTTCATCTCCAAAAGAACCGAGCGGGATCTCCGAGTTTAAAGAGCCAAACGGGACGTTGGTGAAGAGTGTCTCTCCCAAGGACACAACGTCCGACTGAGCTGAGGCTCGAACCCCGAACCTGCAGTCTCTCTGTTGGAGTCCACTAGCCTAACCAGCAGTCTACAGACGCCACCTTTGTGTGTGTGTGAGTCTGTTAACCGTTCGTTTTCTTTGTATGCACGTGTTTTTTTGTACATCCTGTTTCTTCCTAGCAATACAGTCAAACACATTTCTTGGTTTGCTTTTCTTTCCTGATAAGACAATCAAATAGGGACAATGAATTCGTCGTCTGCATAAACGAATCTCTTTCTGCTTCAGAGAACACAATAACGATATGAAAGGTCGGTGTGAACTGACAGCTATATGAAAACTCCCTCATCCAACCCAGCAGAACATTGGAATATCATAAGGTCGCTCAGTGTCCAGAAAAGAAAAACAAAACCTGAATCTACTTGCAAGGAAACAACCATTCAGCCATCGACGGTGATGAAGACATGCATTTTGTTTCTTTGTAAAGCAGCCAACATTTCAAGAAATAGAAAACGACGACTCAATAAATAAACTCATTCAAAATATCAAATGAAGATGGACGGCTATGTTTTGTATCGGTGGAAAGAACAATCAGAGGTGTCATGACGCGGTGAAATCAGCCGCTCGTCAATCTTTGGCCATGTGGAGTCATTGAGGTTGTCATAAGACGTTTTAATTTGCTTCGCTTTTGAGGGGAAAAAATACCTATCTGGTTTGAATAAAACTAGAGACTCTTGCTGTCAAATGAGGCGGGGATGACCTGGAAGATTGGGCCAGGAAAGTGATGGTCACCCAAGTTTGGACAATCAATAATAATTTTCATTTTTGTGTACTTGATCGATGTTGCTTTTAGTAAAATCCAAAGAGAAATCATCATGTTTTTACATGGACAAGTAAGGGGTTCAGCCAAAACAACAACAACAACAACAACAACAACAACAACAACAACAACAACTATACGAAATAAAAATGACAAAAATTATATTAGATCACAATCGCCAAACTGGCGGGAAAATGACAGTTTCTTCAGTTTCATTATTTTGAGGAGCGTCTATCCCCCCCCTCCCCCCCTCC
>NW_004797983.1:400697-401981 GCF_000002075.1 Aplysia californica
TGTTACAGACAGAGATTCAAGGGTTATAGATGTAAGTCATTGATCTGAGAGCAATGATGGTTTTAGAAATAATGGTGGTGATGAGTGATGATGTGGGATTACGTTTAAATAATGTTAGCGTTAGTCCTATCTTCCTCTGCTCCAATGAGTCACGAGGGACGTGGGCACCCTCTATCCCATTCCCTACTGGAACTATCTTTACGGTCACCGCGAAGTTCCGGCACCATCACCATCAATAATGTGTTATTTATAGAGACCCCAGCCATCTAGGCATAAGTCGTGCTGTTTGAGCAAATCATTTTGCACACAGAAAAGAAAAGTTGTCTCAGACATAATGTGGACACCTTGCGCATCCTGTTTGCTTCAGTCTTTTCCCACAACTTGAGATAACCTGAAATGTCATACCTAGTGCTAATTCAGCCCGCCTCTACTCTTAAATGATTCAAATTGGGTCAGTGAAGGTGTAAACGATTTACCAACTTTCACAGTTCATCATTGTTCTTGTGTTGTCGCTAAATGATCCAAACTGTGAGGACGGGAGTGTAAAAACATGAGCATAGAAAAGACAATAAATACATCTTATCTTTTGTACTTCCCTAATAACTGCTCAAAGATTTTAATAATTATGCTTTCAAAGTCTAATTCGCGGGGAAATGAGTTCCTCTTTTTTTTTAACAAAGTGATAACAAATCAATAGATAATATTGTATTAGTCTTTTGGAGAAATTTGTCTTTCAATATTACGTGGTAATTACACAGAGCCGCTAGTAAACAACAGTTGACCAAACAATCAAAGACAAAACAACAAACACATTCAGGGGGAGACAACACCGATGGTAGTCGCCGGGCAGCGCTTTCTTCCTAATAAAAGACCCAAAAAAAACCCAAAACAACCTCGATAAAACGAGTGCACCATCATTTCTGTACTAACGTGTGGGTCAAAGGATGCCACATGGAATGTTTAGGACAGTTTAGCGGAACTGTGGGGATGCCACTTTCTCCCCCCTCCCCTCCCACAACCCTGACAAAAGAAATTAACCTTATATCAACAGCCAGATAAAAACGAAAGCAAAACAACCCCCCCCCCCCTTCCAAAAAACAGAAAATTATGACAAAGAACGCTTTCTAAACACGTAAAAGTCTTTCAGTTTCAGCGCAGTGCGACGATATATTGTCATTCTATCAGCTGTTTGTCTTCCCACCGCTAGACCATGTCGTACTGCTGGGCTCTGCCTCTCAAACAACTCATCATGATTACAATAATCACAAACAACTCATCATGATT
>NW_004797984.1:0-8225 GCF_000002075.1 Aplysia californica
AAAGAGAGAAGCCGGTATTGGGGTTTATTATTCAACTTATAAAACCAAAAATTGACACAGGCATATGTGAAAGTATACCAAGAAGTGTATCACCTTCTGTTTCTTGATCATGTCTCGTGTAGTGGCGCAGTGTTAAGCACAAACTGGTACTCCTTGATTTCAACATTTCACATCTGTAGCGGGTACTCTCAAGTACTCTGTCGCCCTTTGCTATGATAGGCTACAAGCTTTGCATGTTCTGCTCATTAATCCAGTCATTAAAAAAAAAAATGAGTTGTTGTGGCAGTCCATTTCACTCTTGAATCGATGCTTGTTCCAGTCGTTGTCGGTGTGAATGTCGTTTGGGGAGCTCATTCTTAGGTCCATGGGTGACATGTGTGTTGAGTAGGCTGGTAGTAGCGTTTTGCTACTGTAGATATTGCACCTCTTTACACGGGCAACGTGTGGGCGCGCATTGTTTTGCTGGAATGTGTACATACGTCTATGTGTTTGAAAGAACAGAACAGAGTACGCCCAGAGAACATTCTGGTACCCGTTGGCGTCGACCGCAGCGTTGAAAATGTGCGGCTAGGTTCTGTGGTATGAAGATTTTGTACCCCACACCATCACACTGCCACCGCTCGATCTGTATATGATGCATGCAGCAGTCTGCTAGTATCTCTCTCCTTTTCATTGTCCTCAAACTCTCTGAGAAAAAACCCCCATTCCCCAGACGAATGTGACGATTCGCCCAGTCAATTCAAGCGTAGTTCTTGGAAAGATGGCAAAGATTGGTCCTTATAGCGCCGCCTTGCTTGATGTCCAGATGTGTTTTAAAGCCGCTGTATCCTTCTTTCGCTAATAACTCTTTCAATGTTTGTATGAAATTGATGGGTAGAGCTGGCCGTTGTGAGAAAGCGATCTCGAAGATTACAGAGCAGTATCAGTCTGTCTTCTTGGGCAGTATCGACCTGTGGTCCGCCTGGTCTGGTTCTGTCATAAGTAACTCCAGTGACTTGGAACCTATCCTTCAGGATATTGACGGTAGGATCGGAGCAATGAAGCATCCGCGCCCCTCTACGGACCCATAGTACAGCTGCTTGCAGTATTCAAATTGCCCAACAGCACTCCTCGGGGCTTAACCTTGGCATCTTGTACAGCAGTTTAAGTCAACAAAAACCAGCTGGAATGTGTATGTAACCTGGGGTTTTTTGTTTGTTCTAAAATCGCTAATGTGTTGATCTAAACACAGTTTAGACGATTTCATAATTTCGGCTGAACTTAAGTCACAAAACATGTTAATTTGCATGAGGGTCACTTGATCACGAGGTAAAATTTTTGTTCAAGAAAAGAATCAGCGCGGAGTCGTCCTTGGGTACATGGCGAGTGATTTGAAAAATTTCACTCACTAACTCACAGGAACAAGGGCGCAGTTAAAAAAAAAACACACACACAACAAAAAAAACCAAAGTGAAAAGTTTCTATTGCCGTTGGGTATACTTGATTCAGGCTTAAAACATAGTGCTTTTGTTTTTAATACATTTAGTACATGTACAAGGGTCTGGTTTTTATTTCTGATGAATGCCTAACTGAAATGTATGATATTATTCTAACAACTTAGGCCAACCTTGACCCCAAGCGCACGTTATTATTTGTATACATTTACGTTTCTTGCAATAGCAGAAAGCGCAATTTCAGAATTTATCCTACGCATAGCGCAATATTCAGAACCTCTTTATCAGACCCTCGACTTGCCCATGCCTGCAGTAGGTCACCTCTTTAAAGGGGCGTGATAGAGAAAAACATATCCTTTCGAAAAGGTACGTGCGCTGTGTCATCCACTCTCAGTGATCCCCCCCCCCCCCCCTGAATTTTTACATTTACAAACATTTGGAGATGACTTATTATGCTGATATACACTTAACCTCATTCTAGATCGATTTTACGGCCGCACTAGCAACACCAACAGAGTACGGAACTGGTGTATGGTAGAGTGGTTATGATAGGTTCATTGCGGCAGAAAACATTCGTTCGGTTCCCAAGAGGGCAAATTAGAGCTCGGGCCTCTTGCGTTCTAACCGTTACACCACAGGCGCCAGTTCTGTTATGAGTAAGTACACAAAAAGCAGGGGAACAATTTAAGAGTAAAATACGCAAAAAAAACAAAAACATCTGGGTACACAAAATTAAGTGTAAATGAGATTTAAAATATAACACATCTGGCTATAAGCAGGTGTAAGGAAAATAAAAAGCAACTCCAGACTTAGATTTATTCCTGCAAAGTGCTCCCACATTGTCTGAAAAACCTATTTTGGCACTATGTTGTAAAAATACATTAGCCCTGATCCTCTAATATTATAACAATCTGTAGCCATTGAGCAATGGCTTGGATCAACGAAAATATAGGAGAAATGTTAATGTTAAAAGTAAAAGCTTCCATATAAAATAAGGCTGTTAAAACAGCATTTTTTAAAATCTATGTTGCACAGCGCCAAGCCAAAAGCAGAAATTTGGTGCCATGGTCAAATGTTACATTTGATCCTTACTCTGCTTTCGAATTTACTCAAGGTTTTGGCTTTTAAAAACAACTCACCGTGGTCCCTTAATTTATTCATATTTTATACTTTTAAAATCTAGGCCTTTGTTGTCTGGATCTTCCAGCTTGTATAAAATCTGATCAAAGTAAAGTTGATTTCAATGTTGAGCTGCGTCGGGTAATCATACCATTTATCATACTGCTGAACGTATAATTCTATTTATAGCTTTGTAGGTAGTGTGGGCCCGTTGAGTGTCTTTGCTTGCAGAACGTGCTTCACTGTTGGCCTTCTTTCTATTTAGGTGAGTAAACCACTTTAAGAATTTTAGGCACAGCGTAAAACTGTATTCTGGCAACACAAACACTGGAGCCAAGACAGAGATAGATATAAATTTAAATGAAGGTAACATTCGATATTGCTAAGAATTTGGCTGAGACATAGATTCTAGTTTCATGATTTTGATCTTAAGAATTTATGAAATTATGGTGTTGATTAGTGTGCATTGTTTGTTACAAAATAAGCGTGTGTCGGTGTCCTTAAGTAGCACAGGATAATCTTGGCTCAAAAACGGGGCAATGCACAGTGGCTTCCAGCAATTGTGTGTGAATTGTCTATGTTTGTGAAATTATATATAATTCATGCAATTATGCAATGAAGGTACTTGTGTGTTTATGTGCGCCATTGTAAAACTAATTTCCCAAGATGATCAGTAAAGTGGAATTTATTTACTTATATCTATTTTCTTAATTTTAGTAAGTAGGCCTTGATAGATTCTAAACATAACATAGTAACAACAAGACTGTTGTTATCAATTAGTAGTGCACGACTGTAGTGTTGGTCTTTTAGTGGTTAGGCTACCAAACAGCTCAGCCCGATGCTGTGTCATTGGGAAACACACTTAACACGAATTTGCCCTACTTCACCCACGTGTGAATGAGTATCCGGTCATTGGAAGTGAAAGGTCTTGTCAGAATGCTAGTGTTTTAGCGTCTTTAAAATGACAGCTTGCACCGTATGCTGCCCATGAAGTTGAGATTGTCCCAGAATTCTGTGAAGTGCGCTGGAGTAATATAGACTTGTTAAGAGATTGCTGCTGTTGTTGTATTTTGTGGTTGTCGATCCTGCAACAGTTGTGAATGTTAGGTCTCGGAAGGAGAAGTGTAGCTTTGATGTCATTAAGGGATGTGCAGTTGAAAAGGTGATGACCAACCTTGTCATAATCATAGTCGCACAAAGGACACAAAGTAGAAAGTTCTGGTTAATTTCTGTCAAGTGGAAGTTGAGCTGTATATATTCTGTTTGTAGGCAGAAGATCGTGGTCTGTTTCTTTCTCTGCAGGTGGTTAATATTGTCATTTATTTTGTTGTGGTCATATGTTTGAAGTCTGCTCTGTCTGTCTTTCCCAAGGCCCATATGTTTATTCAACCTTGTTCGCTGTTGCTTTTAATGATTTTGTTTTGCAGTGTTGTGTGATGTTGGAGTGTTGGGCTGTTTGTGTCTAGATCCCCTTTTGGCAAGTGTGTACACTCTGTCAATTCTGGGTATGTTTGAGTATCCGGGAATCCACTGCATCACCAGGTTGACGCCTCAGGATGTAATCAGGTGATGGAAGCCAAACAGTGGGTCAAGTCTTGGTTTAGATGATGGTCATTTTCTATTGTTCGCAAGAGTGATAGTGAGTCAGAGAAAATCACATCTGTGTTTTGTTTGGATGAGTGTCCAAAACTGTGCGGAGATGGTATAAAGCTGTTGCAATTGTCATCGTTTCTGCATCGCATTTATTGCTTTTTTCTCCACAGCCTGTAGAGATCTCATTGGAACTTCCATTTGGGTGTTGTAGTAGTATTCCATATCCAGCTTTGGTTGTGCCTTTGAATGCTGAGCCGTCTGTAAAGACGTGTATCCAGTCATCTGAATAGCTGTTGATTGGTTGATGTTATGCAAGCGTTAGCGTCACCAAGACTGAAGATCTTGTGCTATTGTCTCTGAGAGGTGTTATAATGATGGGTTTTTTTTTTCCAAAGTAATTTGGGGAAGGATGTTTTGGTTGACTCTTTTGGTTTCTTTTCTGGTTTGTCGTAGATGGTGACTTTCGTTATTTTTGTGATGTTGTGCGTGATAGATTTTGGTTGAAATAGATTCTTTGGTCTCAATGTTTCTACTAATTTCCTGTTTGGGTGGTAGGGGCACCTTCTTTGGTTCTTTCATGGAGATCCAAAACTGCTTTATCTCTGCGAATTGCCAGGGGTTCAACGTTTGAAAGGATTTCACATAGAGCAATAGGTGTGGATCTCATGCCATCATTAATGAAACGAAGTGCATTAATTTGGACTTCATCAATGGTGTTACAAGTAGTTGCACTGCACATAGTGAGTAGGCTATTGCTGTTTTCCAAGGAAGACTCGACATAACCAAGGTATGGAGCCCTCAGAGTGTGTTTATCTGATCCCCATGAACTGCTTGCGAGTTTCTGTAAAAGTTGGAGTCTTCTTTTTGCCTTGTTCTTTATGTTCTCCGCTTGGCTTTTCATGGTCAGACTGCGGTCAAGTTTGACTCCTAGGTATGATGGGGATATTTTCATGTTCTATTTTCAATTGTAGTTTTTCTTTGGCTGTTTTATGGCTCTTTGGAAAGATGGTGTATACTGTTTTCGTGCAGTTTATTCTAAGCTTCCATTTCTGACAGTAATTGTGGGGCCTCTTGAAGTCTTCATTTAATTTCCCTGCTCCTACTATCGTGCTGTGATCAGTCTGCGTAGAGAGTTTTTTTTCGGATTTCAACACGTTCGTTACATTGTTGAAGAAGATCAGGAACAAAGTGCAACTAAGACAGGAACCTTGGGGCAGGCCTGCCTCGAGTACTTCTCTTGATCTTTGGGCATTGTTCATCTTGGTCTCTATGTTTCGATCGCTGGGAACAACCAGATTCATTTATAAAATTTCCCGTGTATCCCGATGTCCATCTTATTCATGAGTAGACCTTTTCTCCACTCTGTCGTACGCCTGTTGGAGGTCCACAGAGATGGCGACAGTGGTTTTTATTTTTATTTTCTGAAAACCATCCTGGGTGTCTTAGCTTCGTTTGAAAAGTTGGTTTTCTGGGTTACTGCCTTTTCTGAATCCTGCTTGATGTAGGTTCAAACTATTAGTGTTCTCCAGGTACCAGTAGAGACAGCTGTTAATCATTCTTTCAGCAAGCTTACCGATGCATGATGTTAGTGATATAGGTCGGTAGCTCCTTGCTTTTCCAAGTGGTTTCCCATTCGTGTGATCTGGACGATCCTCCATGCCTTTGGTATCCTACTTTCTTTTTTTGACTTAACTTTTTGAGGGCCTGTCTGGGTTCTTCGTGCTTAGCCTTGTTTATGAGGAGTCTATTGGTCTCAGTTAGTTTGCTTGCCCTGTGTACTGAGGCGAAATACCGGTTAAAATGTTTTACTTTCTTATAGTTTTCTGTGATGGTACCTGAAAGGAAAATACGTTTTTGGATGCTTTTGTCTTTCTCGTGAGAGGTTGCTGACAATAGAAGCTTGCTGCTGAGTGGGAATTTGCTCATATAAATGAGGAGTCCACGGGGAAAACTGGCATAGTCACAACCTGGAAATTGTGAGGGTGTCAAATTTAAAAGATTGTGGACTCATAACTTCATATTTAATGTTTGACTGGTGGTTTATTGTTCTGTTTGTTGAATGGGAAATCTGACAACAACAACAACAACAACAACAACAACAACAACAACAACAACAACAACAACAATAATAATAATAATAATAATAATAATAATAATAATAATAAATGACATTTATATAGCGCTCAACTCCGATTAAAGTACACAGGCTCTGAGCGCTTTACAATACAGTACAACGTACAACGGTAACATCAAATGTTGAGTTCTGACTAAAGAAAATTACTCCAAATATTCATCTTATTAATTTAAAAATAGAAACGACTTCAGCTGACATTTGAAAGAATCTAAAGATTTGATCTCTCTTAAAGTACCAACAGTTGAACAGAAATACAGTTATGAGTCAACAAGCGTTCAAACTTGACGCCAACACGATTTTCAGTTTGTGTCTATTCCCGCTTTTCCCGACGACTCCTCAAATACTTTTTATTATTATCATTATTATAATCTAACCCCAAAGAGCTAGGTTACAGATGTCAAAGTGAAGAGCCGCGGACCACACCCGGACCAGCCAACTTAATCATAATTTTGAGCCAGCGAGATAATTTTAAGTAGTCCATTCTGAGAATTCCCATAACGCAAATCCTTACTCTAAACATGAACGAAACTTGCTGACATGAAAAGATGCCAAACAATGCTAAACATCTATCTCTGACAAGACAATTGGGCTTAAGAGTAAAAATTGGATTGCCTTTATTAGCAATCACTTTAACCTTTATTTGTCTTAATTCATTTTATAATTTCCATTCTCACTGCCGAATGTGTGTTAATTCATTCGGCCTGCAACCTTCAGTATAATTTGAGTTTGTCCCCCTATGCAATTGGGTTTGTCACGCCTGCTGCCTGCTAAAGGCACACGAGCATCTAGCGTATTGCAATAACACTGCCCAAACGGACCATCTACTGATTAAAGATGATCAAATTTCTCCCCAGCAATGCTTTTTTTGGGTTGCTTTCCACAGATATCATAGGAGGAAAAAGGGGGGCTCTTGTGGCCTAGAGGTTAAAGTGTTCGCCTCTCATTCACATTCAATGGTCCCGGGTTCCTATCTGGGTAGCAACAGAAAAACTTTCTTTTCTAAAATTGTCTCCTTTCATCCTCCTTTCCTGCTCTCTCGCAATGTTCTGTCGTCTGATTTCTTCTGCACTTTCTGTCCCCACCCCTTCACTTCCTTTGCCCCCTCCTCTGCTACTGACTCTTTTTGCAGCCTTCCACTGCTACTCCTAGGCCCTTCTTTCTGCTGTCTTTCAGCCACACCCCTGATTTTCTGTAGGAAAGATCTACACCAGTACACCTAGCCTTCTCGGACAAGGGCAAATAATCTTGGATGTCCCATGTTCAAGTTGCGCACGTTAAAGATCCCTTGGTGGTCTAAAATCGATAACAAAATGTTAAGTGTGTCCGGCTCGCTCATATGGTCTTATGCAGTTGCGAGCGCCGTAAAACACCAAAAAGAAAAAAAGAAAAAAAAAGACATCATGGGCAGTACGTAAACTCGGTTTGTAGGCCTACCATGCTGTATTACGGAGCAAATTTTAATGGTCCCATTTCGAATCCCAGACTAGTTGTTCTTGAACTCGGGTCGTTTTGTGGAGATTAGAGGCTCGCAACCCATTTCGCTCGGTCCTATCGGAGACGGATGATACTTTCGAAGGTCTCTTCTATCACCTAATAGTGTTGATAGGGGCGTTAAACCCATACACTTACTTACAGGCACCATCATTCACCTGAACAGCGGCCAGGACTCTTCAAGCAGCCAAACTCCTAATCATCACAAAATGGACACTGTCAGTTCTGATCCCTCACAGTTCTACAGTTTTAAAGACACCAGCGATCTCTATATCAAGTACAGGCCAACGTACCCAGAAAGACTCTACGAAAAGGTCATCAAGTTTTGTCAAGAGTCGGAGACTTGTACCTGGGAGCTGGCGGTAGATGTCGCCTGTGGCTCTGGACAGAGTACGCTGCCATTGGCAAAGTTCTTCAAACAGGTTATCAACCATCTAAGAAATCATTTGTGTGTG
>NW_004797984.1:8721-11221 GCF_000002075.1 Aplysia californica
AGAGAGAGAGAGAGAGAGAGAGAGAGAGAGAGAGAAAGAGAGAGAGAGGGAGAGAGAGAGAGAGAGAGAGAAAGACTTCAAGCAAAAGATGTTAGAAAGTGGTTTCTGACGGAATTTCTTTTTTACTGTAAGCCCCCCCCCACCCCAATCGACACAATTTATATCATCGACGAGCGCGCTGCTTCACTTCATGTCTGGGTTTTTTTTTATTGGGGTTAGGGGAGGGTAAAAAGAACTAGAGAGGAGGAGAGACGAGGAGAGGGGGGAGAAAGAAAGAGAGGGGGAGAGAGAGGACGAGAGAGAGGGGGAGAGAGATAGAGAGGTAGAGGGAGATAGAGAGGGAGAGGGATAAAGAGAAAAGTGAGGCCGCCCAAATGCATCCGATCGTGACCTAGACTAGAAAAGGGAACATGTTTGATCATGGAAGATTTGATCAAATCATGTCAAAATGGTAGATTCTTCCCCTCCAGAAAGGAAAAATCTTGCATACGAGGTTAGTTTCCCGGTTCTCTAAAATTAGTAATATTTATTTTACAGACGTGGCATTTTGTACATAACCACAGAAACATTTTTTCTATCCAATATAACAACCGTTGATTTCAATGAATGCACTTTTGCAATTCGATGTAGCCAGCAGTCAAACGCAGTGACCATGTCCGCTTCGTCAAGAGTCCTCAGCTCATCATTTAATTTTGTTTAGAGCGCAATTATGTCTTCCTCGTCTTTAATTCCATACCCCTTTAGTCCATTTTTGATTTTGGGGAAGAAAATATGAAAGTTACAGGATGCTAACTCTTGGGAATTGCGGGGATTTTCAAGGATTTCTTATTGCTAGGAATCCAGGAGATCGCTGACCCTTTGAGCTGTGTGCACAGACGCGTTGCCATGATGGAAGACAGCATCTTGTTCAAGCAGACCCGGCCGCTTTCTTCTGATTGCTGGTCTCAGCTTTGTTTGAAGAATCATCTTGTAGTTGTCAGCACTTAAACGCGCAACCTGACAGATTAGGGCTAGGTAATGCCGACTTTAGACCTTTCAGGAAAATGTCTCAGCGAGACAGAAGAAAAGCTGCAACAAGACATATGCAAAAGATGGAGGCAGAGAGGCGAGAAATTCATCTCATCCAGTGTAGCCAGCAAGGACAAACGACCAGATGGGAAGAGCATGTAGTGGAAAGAAAAATCGGGTGGAGTGACATCTGGAAGTGGAATACATCAAGGCTGAGCTTTCTTCTCCGGTCTACGTATGATGTTCTGCCTTCACCGGTGAACCTTGTCAGATGGAAGGTACAGGAGGACAACAAGTGTAGATGCGGTAAGCTAGGAACCATGAAGCATATTTTGTCAAACTGCAACCTAGCTCTTAACAGATACACCTGGAGACACAACGAGGTGTTGAAAGTGCTCACGAAAATGGCGACACAACAGGTGGAAGAAGGAAAATATGCCCCCAAGATACAGAAGCATGGACCCACCAAGATTGCGTTCGTTCCGCAAGGAAGCAAGGTTGCCAAAAGAAAGAAAGCGAACGAAGCCATGAAAGACCAGAGCAGAGGCACATGGGAAGTAGCTGCTGACTTAAAAGGCTTTGAGAGGTTCTTCCCCATTCCAACTACGAAAAAGCCAGACATTGTGTTATGGGAGGAAAAAGACAAAGAGGTACACTTGGTAGAGCTCACGGTGCCCCACGAGGACAATATCTATGCCGCTCATGAGCGGAAAGAAAACCGTTACGAGGCACTCGTCGAACAATGTGAGGAGGCAGGATGGAAGGCAACCCATTTTCCGGTAGAGGTAGGATGCAGAGGTTTTGTAGCAACAAGCGCCCGTAAGTGGATGAGAGTGGCAGGACTTACTGCAAAGAAAAGCAACGAACTCACAAACTCCCTTCAGGAGACAGCAGAGAAAGCCAGTCATTGGATCTGGTTGAAGCGAGAGGACTCAAGCTGGAATGAATCCTAAAGTTGGCAGCAGAGGAAAACAGTCGAACTAACATGGAGACCTCACATCGGTGAGGGGGCTCGGTGCGTCAGAAAAGCTGTAGAGAGGAAGAGCCCGAAACAGCGACGCATTCTCTCCTGATGATCTCCATGCTAGAGTCCGGGATACGGAGCGTTCGACGGTGAGCAGTGCATACGGCTGTTTAGACTACGTATGTGTCAACGAAAACCACACCTTTGGGATAAAAAACATGCATCACTTTCAAAGCACCATGCTTTTTGTCGCACTCTCTGAAGTCGTGGGCTGTGGGGTTTCTCCATTCTGCCGATTGTCTTTTCAGTTCTGGAGACGAAAGAGAAATTGTGCTCGAAATTTGATAGGAATCTGGCTGAAGCAGTCATGGTCACTGTGTTTGACTGATGGGTACATCGAATGAAATAGTGCATTAATTAAGTTTTACTTTTTCCTCAATGCTGTTATGCGTTTTCGTCTACATCCAGATTTTTTGAGGAGGCAGATCGGATCGTAAAGCCTGGGGGTTCCCTCATTCTGTACAGCTT